>NW_026014710.1:0-269352 GCF_020379485.1 Brassica napus | reverse complement strand
AAGGTCAGACAAGAAGTTGAATCTGGGAAATGAAGTTGTTCAAGGAACACTACAAAGAGTGATTGAAGCAACTTTAGGCAAGTCCAAGCCTGTAAGAGTCGTTGAGGACAAGGGATGATCCGCGGCTTGAGACAAGGAAGGGATGAGTGTTATCAGCTTGTGGGAAGGCTGAGAGAATATGGTCAGAGTTAGATGTGGTGAAGGCACACCCATCAAATCCGAGATGTGGTCAAGAAAGGAGGAAGCAAGATGTGATCTTTGGCTTCCTTATGGAAGAAGTATGTGAGCTTGTTAAACACACTTGTGATGTGTGGGAGATGAACAGGAAAACCAGAAAGATGGAAGGGAGGTACAAGCTGTAAGAAGGGAAGGTTGAGAAACTTTCTAAGGATGGTTAATGAAGAGAAGGGCATGGAGAAAGGGTAGCGAGTCTGAGCCCTTAATGACAGGATGAGTGTGATCTTGAAGAGAATCAAGGATATACTTCACAGATGGTTATATGAGAGTGTTCATACTCAGCTTACTTGGGAGAATCAGTAGAAGATGGTGTAAGTACAAGGATGCGAGACCAAAGGAGGAGAGGATCCAATCACAAAGAAAGAATGGGATGAGTTTGTTAAGTGTGTGTATGAACTGGTTGCAAGAAAGAAGCAAGGTGCTCTATGTTAAGTTGGTGAGACAGTAACTTTAGAGTTTTACTGTGGTAACTTTATTTTAACCACAGTAACTACTTGGGGAAGTTATCTGATGGGATGAGAAGGTAACTTAGTGAAGAGAAGAGAGGAAACTCGACCAAAGAGGATAAGGGAGGATAAGGAAGGATAAGGGAGCACTTTGACAGCCTGTATGATGCTGGAAAGGAGAGGATGCTTTTACACTAGTGCAAAGCATGTGAGAAAGCACAGCCAAGCATTTCAAAAGGAGTTTCCCCAGCCTGTTCCATTGACTACACATGCTTATGGATTTCGAAATTCACTTAATCAGCCTATTCTCTTCATATATATCTTGTATCTGATACATTAAATTCAATTAATGGAGTTTTGAGCCTCTCTCTCTCTATTCTCTCTCTATTCTCTAAAATCTCTTCATATTATCTCTGATTATTTGAATCATACTCTTAAAACACAAAAGTGTTTATGGTATCAGAGCCAGGTTGCTTAAAAGGGGAGAGTGTGATTTCTTTTTCATAAAAATCTTGAGTGTTCTTTGTTGAACTGAAGAGAAGATAGAAGGTGTTGGAAGAGTTTGGGAGAAGGTGGCCGATGGTACAAAGATAGGGCAAGACCTTCAGGAGTGTCCCTTGGTATCCAGAAGTGATCTGATGGTTGTGCAAAGATAGGGCCAAGTCTAGGAGGGACTTAGAAGCATATAGTTGAGGAGAATGGTCGAGTGTGCAAACTTAGGGCGAGGCCGTACGGAATGTACGGACCTGACCGATCCGGAAGTTCAAGACTCGACCATCTGAGCCTATTTGGAGTTGGTGAAAAAATAGGGCAAAGGATAGCTCTTAAGAGAAGAAGACAAAAGAGGCTCTTAAGAGAAGAAGACAAAAGAAGAAGCTGGCGCCAAGACAGGCTGTCTATGAGCTGTGTGAGCTGTAAAGAAGAAGCTATAGTGACCTTGTATCTGAACAGATACAAGGGCAGGTTCATGGGAGCCTTTAGCCAGCCAATAAGGAGCCAGCCTTCCCTTTGACCAGATTTGAATTAACCAACCAGGCACCAAAGAGAGTTTAACCAATCAGATGAGGCTATAATGACCAGATCAACTCTCCATCTCGTCCCTCCATCCTTCTAGTCTTTTATGAGCCATTAGATGTAGGTTTTAAGTTTATGGAATGTAAAGAGCATATATAATATGATTTTTAAAGAGATCTCTACTCTGGTAGTATATGTGTGTGTATAAGCTTCAATGAAGAATGATTAGAGCTTGTTCTAGGTGATATAGAGAGAGAGATTGGTGAGAGTGTTTATGAGTGTATGAGAAGACTTAAGAACAAAGATTAAGACTTAAGAGACTAGAGAGACTGAGAGAATAAGAGACTGAAGATTAGTGTTTCAGATTAGAGAAGGAGAGGGGAAACCCCCTTACTCACTTAAAGATTACAAAATGATCATAAGAGGCTTATATATGCTCTTTACATTCCATAAACTTAAAACCTACATCTAATGGCTCATAAAAGACTAGAAGGATGGAGGGACGAGATGGAGAGTTGATCTGGTCATTATAGCCTCATCTGATTGGTTAAACTCTCTTTGGTGCCTGGTTGGTTAATTCAAATCTGGTCAAAGGGAAGGCTGGCTCCTTATTGGCTGGCTAAAGGCTCCCATGAACCTGCCCTTGTATCTGTTCAGATACAAGGTCACTATAGCTTCTTCTTTACAGCTCACACAGCTCATAGACAGCCTGTCTTGGCGCCAGCTTCTTCTTTTGTCTTCTTCTCTTAAGAGCCTCTTTTGTCTTCTTCTCTTAAGAGCTATCCTTTGCCCTATTTTTGCACCAACTTCAAATAGACTCAGATGGTCGAGTCTTGAACTTCCGGATCGGTCAGGTCCGTACGTTCCGTACGGCCTCGCCCTAAGTTTGCACACTCGACCATTCTCCTCAACTATATGCTTCTAAGTCCCTCCTAGACTTGGCCCTATCTTTGCACAACCATCAGATCACTTCTGGACACCAAGGGACACTCCTGAAGGTCTTGCCCTATCTTTGTACCATCGGCCACCTTCTCCCAAACTCTTCCAACACCTTCTATCTTCTCTTCAGTTCAACACTCCCCCTCAAGCTTGACTTTAGGAGATCCTAAGCCAAGCTTGGAACTCTGAAGAGTCTCCCTCATTAAAAACCTTACAAGGAAAACCCATTGGGACAAAACCTTGCAAGGGAAAAAGAGTAGAGCTCTCCAAAGCCTAGGGATTGGCCAGTGAGCTCTTGTGCCTTAGAACCAATGTGGTTGGACACAAGAAGCTCTGGATCACGGCCTAACAGGTGCAGCAACTCTTCACAGCTTTGCGCACACTTCACACTTCAGCTTCACCTCTTCATGGAACCGGTTTGAAGTCTCCCCCTCTCAACTGACTTCTCAGCCATCTTAGAGAAGCTAGGACACGACCAGATCATCTTCAAAACACTAGTGAGGCTGATCAATACTTCACACTCGGCTTGCCCTCTTCATAGTGAGATTTTAGAGAGTAGAATAGGTATTGAGAGATTAAGAGAGATTTGGTAAGAGATTAAGAGAAGATTAGAAGCGATTGTGAATGAAATGGAGAGATTAAGTATGATCCATGATGAACAAGAGAGAGACTAGAGAGAGAGAGACACAATCCGCATAATTTTATTAATGAGAGAGTGTTTACAATATATAGGAGTGTGATACTAGGGTTTAAGAAGAGACTAAGCATGTGAGGTCAAAGCTAAGGGAGCCTTTAATTTGAACCGGACCAATGAGCCTCTCCACACGCGTGGTCACTATGCTAAAAGTGAACCTTATCCTTCCAGCCTGTGCCAGCCTGTTGAGACGCTCTTCCTCTATCCATAAACGGTCATATGTCTTCTTTGGTCAAGGCAAAACATGATCAGACCGTGAACTTCTTCTCGCGGTAACATTTCTTTACCGCATGGTCGATACCGTCTGTACGGCCGTACGGCCATGGTACGGACCTGTACGGACCGGTACGGACGGTTCTCCCTAAGGCCAATCCTTCTCCTCTTCTCCACATCACAACCTCTTCAACCCTGAACAACTCTCCTCATATTCCTCAGCTCATCTCAACACTCCCCCTCAAGCTTGACCATGTGGAACAAGTCAAGCTTGGAAGGATCATGAGCTCCTCCTCATTAAAAACCTCATCAAAGAAAACCCATTGGGACAAAACTCTGATGAGGGAAAAAGAGTAAGGACCTCATGATCAGGAGAGTGTATAGATCAGCCCTTAGGCGAAAGATCAAGGAGTCCCAACCTTATGTGAATTGACTCCATTGTCTTTTGCCTAGCCGCCTTAGTGAATACATCTGCCAACTGATCCTCACTCCTTGTGTAGCACGGCAGTATCACTCCCAAGACTATCATCTGCCTCACTTTATGACAGTCCACTTCAATATGCTTGGTTCTTTCATGGAACACCGAGTTTGTGGCTATGTGAATGGCTGCTTGATTGTCACAGTGCATGGTCATTGGTGTTGCTTGCTCAATCTCCAAGTGCTTCAGTATTCCTTTAATCCATACCAACTCATTTGTGAGCTTTAGCATTGCTCTATACTCAGCCTCGGCACTTGAGCATGACACCACCTTCTGCTTCTTACTCTTCCAAGTAACCATGTTTCCACCAATGAATGTGCAATAGCCGGTTGTAGATCTTCTATCTGTTCTGTCTCCAGCCCAATCTGCATCACAATATCCCACTGCTTCAGTGCTCCCGTTACAACCCATCCATATACCAAGCCCTTGAGTTCCATTCAGATACATGAGAACTCTTTCTACCATGCGCCAGTGATGCTCTCTTGGAGCTTGCATATGCTGACTCACTTGGTTCACAGCAAAACAGATGTCTGGCCTGGTGATGGTTAGATAGATCAGCTTCCCCACAAGCTTCCTGTATAGCTTTGGATCATGAAATACCTTACTATCTTCTAGCTCCCCCTCACGTGGAGCTTTATACCCATCCTCCATGGGCATCTTGGCTGTCTTTCCTCCATACGCACCAGCCTCCTTCAACAGATCCAAGATATACTTCCTTTGTGAGATGAACAACCCTTCTTCTGATCTGCACAGCTCAATTCCAAGGAAGTACTTCATTTCTCCCAAGTCTTTGATGTCAAACACAGATTTCAGAAACTCCTTGGTCTCCTTGATTCCCACCTTATCACTGCCTGTGATAACTATGTCATCCACATATACAAGAAGCACAACAATGCCTGCAGGTGTAGTAAGAGTGAAGAGAGTGTGATCAAGCTCTGATTTCCTGAAGCCTCTTCCATTTAGAGTTGTACTCAGCTTGTGATACCAGGCCCTTGGTGATTGCTTTAACCCATAGATGGCCTTCTTCAATCTCAGCACATTCCCTGGTTTCACCATCCCTTCTAGGCCCGGAGGTGGTAGCATGTAAACTTCATCTTCTAACTCTCCTTGGAGAAATGCATTCTTAACATCCATTTGCCAAAGATCCCACCCAAGGTTAGTAGCCACTGATAGGACTATTCGAATGGTGTGAAGCTTTGCAACTGGAGCAAATGTGTCAATGTAGTCTTCTCCATAAGTCTGAGTGAACCCTCTTGCTACCAGTCTAGTCTTCTTCCTCTCAATCGACCCATCAGCCTTGTACTTGACTGTAAAGATCCATCTACTAGACACAGCCTTCTTCCCTTTTGGTAGTTCACTCTCATACCATGTGTCATTCTTTATCATAGCTCCTGCCTCAGCTCCTACTGATTCCTTCCATTCCTTATCTTCCATTGCCTCTTCATAGCTTCTTGGAATGTGATTCTCATCTAAGTTTACCATAAATGCACAATGTGCTTCTGGATATTGAGCAAAGGAACACACGGCCTGAGTAGGATGCTTCACAGCTTGGGCATTGTAGTACACTCTCGTGTTTACCCAACTGGAAGGATCCTTTCTCAGCCTTGTACTCCTTCTCAACACTGGCCCTTCTTGCGCCATCTCTTGTTCTTCTTCTACTTGTGGAGTCACTGCTTCAGTCTGTTCTTCAGCTTCAGCTCTAGCCTCTCCTTGTCTCTGATCTTCTTCATTCAGTTCTCCCCTTGCTGATCCTTCTCCACTTTGGACAGGAGAATCAGTTCCTCTGTTTCCTAGCTCACCGGCCTCTTCTAAGCCTTGGTCCTCTAGTTCAGATACTGATTCACTTCCCCCCTCATGTGCAAAGTGGGATGGTTCTTCTGCTGCAGTTGGAGTAGGTTCTGGACGCCTACTCTGATCCTGGGACACTCCAATTCCGAGCCCCTCTAGGATGTTTCTCAAGCAAGCAGCTCTTTCTGATGGCTGGGAGAGATCCTCCAAGTCTTCCCATGTCTGCTCATCATAGTATCCTTTGTCTTCCATGAATCTGACATCCCTTGACACTAGGACTCTCCTAGCTGTAGGATCATAGCATTTGTATCCCTTCTGTGAAGTGGAATACCCAATCATCATAGCCTTGGTGCTCTTTGCTTCTAGTTTGTTTCTCTGCTCGCCTGGTACAAGAACATAACACACGCATCCAAAGGTCCTCAGGTGATCCAAGACTGGCCTGCTCTTGTTGAGTACCTCAAATGGAGATTGATCTGCCAAGATCCTGGTTGGTATCCTGTTGATCAGATAGCACGCAGTCATCACAGCATCACTCCAATACCTCTTGGGAACCCCTTTGTGGAACATCATGGACCGGGACACCTCCATGAGATGTCTGTTCTTCCTTTCCGCAACTCCATTCTGCTGTGGAGTGTATGGGCAGCTAGTCTGGTGAAGAATCCCATGTTGAGCAAGGTGATCACGAAATGCATGCCCAGTATACTCCCCACCATTATCAGACCTGAAAATCTTAATCTTGGCATGATATTGGTTAGTCACATAGGCTTGAAAATTTTTAAATGCATCAAGGACCCTATCTTTAGTTTTAATCAATGTTAACCAGGTGTATTTGGATTTTTCATCAATGAATGTGACATAATACTTGTAATCATCCCTAGATAAGCAAGGTGCCGTCCAAACATCAGAGTGAATTAAATCAAAGCAGTTTGCATAAAGAGTAGATGATTTCTGAAAAACAGTCTTACAATGTTTGCCCAAAATACATGCCTCACAATCATTATTTTTAAACATGACACCTGGTAACATAATGCTTAAAGCCCTAACATGTGGATGTCCTAGCCTAGCATGCCACAGAGCATCAGTACTTAAGGAAGAAACAGAACTAAACGAGAAACAAGAACTAGAAATAGGTGCAAGGTCTTCAATCATGTAAAGATCCCCCTTGGTTGCTCCTTGCCCAATCAACTTACTGCTCTTAATATCCTGAAACTTAACATCATTAGGACTGAAAATAACATTGCATTGAAGATCAGTAGTGCATTTCTTAACTGATAAAAGATTAGAGGTGAACTCAGGCATGTAAAAAGCTTTTGAATCCTTATTAAACAAGTTCAGTTTACCAATGCCTCTAATGGGAATTCTATCTCCATTTGCAATCATAACATGTCCAAGGGCAGGTTCTATGTCTTTTATCAGATTGTTATCACTAATCATGTGATGAGATGCACCAGAATCAATTATCAATGGTTTATGCAAGCTCCTACCAGTATTGATTCTAGATGTTTCATTTTCAGCTTTCAGGCTCTTAACTACTCCTAACAATCTATCAGTTATGCTAGTATGAGCAGTGGCAGTACATGAGGTTTTAAAAATGTCTAACAGCTTATCAGAGATACTAGGTAATGTATGAGCAGAGTATGAGTATCCAAGAGTGTTGCCTAGCACTTTACCAGACTCCTTGAGGGCTCGGATGAATGCCTCAAAGTCAGCCTTGGTGATCACCTCCTGAGAAGTTAGAGCTCTGCCTTCACTTTCACCCGCCTTGACATTTGGACTAGCCCCTGATGAGCCGGCACCACTTGCTTCAGCAGAAAGGTGAGCCTTAGCTTCTCTATCCTTGTTGAACTTGCTCGGCCTGAGGTGTGGATGTAGGATCCAGCACTGACTCTTCTTATGCCCCTGCCGCTTGCAATGCTCACAGCTTCCTTCATACTTCTCATACTTCCTTCCATCTCCACGGTACGCTGCCTTGTTTGCTTGCGCCTCTTCTGCTTTATGAGCCGTGGACATTCCCTTCTTGCCTCCAAACAACCCAAGAGAGCCTTCCTCCTTCTGAAGTTGTGCGCATACCTCCTCCATGGATGGGAGAGTAGGTGATCTCAGGATATGCTTGATCACATCCTGGTAGCTTTCATCTAGAGTCATCAATAGCCCAAACACCTGATCTTGCTCTCTCCTTTCAATGAGCGATTCTTCATCAGTTGTGTTGGGTCTAAGACTCTCAAGTTCGGACCACAAAGCTCCAAACTTCCCCATGTGCTTGGTGAGATCTTCTCCATCTTGCCTCAAGACGCTGATGGTTTGCTTTAGATCAAACACCCGACTTATGTTGGACTTGTTTCCATACCTCTTATGGAGCATGTCCCAAAGGCGCTTAGGAGTCTCAAAGTGCACGTAAGCTTCGAGTATGGGGAGCTCCAGAGAGGCATGGAGCACAGACAGCACCATCAAATCCTCTTGGACCCATCTCTTTGCTTCAGCTACCGCAAGAGTCTTCCCGTCGCCTTCTTCTTCATCTTCTTTGGCCACTGGCTCCGGACCATCATCTGTGATGTGGTTCCACAGCCCTAGCCTTCCAATGGTAGTCCTCACTAACTGGGACCACATCAAGTAGTTCGAGCCTCCCTTCAGTGCAACCGGAACCGTCACCAGTTTGCTAAAGTTGGTCGTCTCCATTTCCTCTTCTTTATCACACAAGAACAAACTCGCAAATGTAAAGAAAGGAACAAGGATCTCTCAATACCAAAGCCAACCTGGCTCTGATACCATGAGATTTTAGAGAGTAGAATAGGTATTGAGAGATTAAGAGAGATTTGGTAAGAGATTAAGAGAAGATTAGAAGCGATTGTGAATGAAATGGAGAGATTAAGTATGATCCATGATGAACAAGAGAGAGACTAGAGAGAGAGAGACACAATCCGCATAATTTTATTAATGAGAGAGTGTTTACAATATATAGGAGTGTGATACTAGGGTTTAAGAAGAGACTAAGCATGTGAGGTCAAAGCTAAGGGAGCCTTTAATTTGAACCGGACCAATGAGCCTCTCCACACGCGTGGTCACTATGCTAAAAGTGAACCTTATCCTTCCAGCCTGTGCCAGCCTGTTGAGACGCTCTTCCTCTATCCATAAACGGTCATATGTCTTCTTTGGTCAAGGCAAAACATGATCAGACCGTGAACTTCTTCTCGCGGTAACATTTCTTTACCGCATGGTCGATACCGTCTGTACGGCCGTACGGCCATGGTACGGACCTGTACGGACCGGTACGGACGGTTCTCCCTAAGGCCAATCCTTCTCCTCTTCTCCACATCACAACCTCTTCAACCCTGAACAACTCTCCTCATATTCCTCAGCTCATCTCAACACATAGACTAGGTTTAGGGTCTCCCCCTCTCAACAGACTTCACAGCCCCTTTAGAGAAGCTAGGAGATTCCCCGGAACTGTTTAATGAGGCTACAAGCAATGGTACCTGATTCATTATCCCAAAGGTGCATCAGTACCTATTAAAAACAAGAAAATGAATATCCTGCATCACACTTGATGCACACAATCCCATAATTCAATCATGATCATCTTAAGTATCTTTTCAAGCACAAGCAATGAATAAGATGAATGAAAAAGATTGAAGAAAGAGTTTAAAAAAGTCTAAGGGAACTTCCCTTGTGTTTTTGTGAGTTTTCTAACTCGGCCAATGCACCATCTTCATGGCATCATCAACTTCTTGGAAGGGCAGAATGGATTCATCAGCTTCTCCTCAATCACCTCTCATTGAAGCCGCATTGATGGAGAGCTTTCTTCCTCACTTGCCAAGACTGCTCTGAACAGCCTCTTACCTAGACACGCCACTGACTTGGTCCGGTTGATGATCCTTTGTAGAAGCCTTTGCAAAGACTTGTTACTGACCATGGATCATATGCATTAAGACTCCCCCTCAAGCTTAGAACCGAGACTAGAAGGAGCTAAGCTTGTGATGATCCTATGCATCTCCATGGTCTAATAACTATCATCTTTCATGATAGCTTTCTTCTTGTGAGTTTACTCTCTTCCTTAACCAGGAACTAGGGTGTTTGAATCACCATAGAGAGTCTCACAAGTCACACCTCTCATTGCATAATGACCCATGCTACACTTCCTGTAGACTAAGGACTAGATATGTCCAATGGTATTATGCAATGGCCATCTCTCATTGCATACTCAATCACACTACACTTCCTGTAGGTTATGGACTAACATGTCCTTGTGATGATATGCAATGGCACAAGACCCTTGTCTTTGTTGGCGAGTTACATGTATCACATTTCCTTGTGTACCTAACACCACCACAACTCAATGCAAGATCAGATCATCCCATTGGGATCAAACCAAGATTATCCATCCTGTTTGATCACCAATGCCACAATAATATGATACTTGAAACAGGCTAGACAATCAATACAATCAAGTAAAGACAATCAATTCAGTTTTTTTTTTTTTTTAAATGCAGCAATAGATGAATGCATTAGGTTACATACTAACTATATGAATGAAATAGATTCAACCCAAATGAAAAACAAGCATAGATGATACTTATGCAATCAAGGCGACAAGAGTGACTCAATTCATGCTTATGCTCACTAGTTTTATCAAAGTCAATGATTCAAATAGCTTAGACATACTTCTAAATGCTTATAAGACATCACTGATGGATTTAACTATGGCATAGCAACAATCAGAACTGGACTGAGTCAAGACAGCAGATTTCAATCTCTAACAATGACAATGCAAGTTCTATTTTTTTTTTTAAGTTCTCTAAATGCAATGCAAGCTTACATCAGTACATTTGCAATTTAGGCTCATTTTTAAATGCAATAATACATGAATGCACAATCTTAAAAGCTTTAGCTATATGAATGCAACAGGTTCAATCCATGAGCCATATCAAGGCTATGCACAACAGTTTCAATCAAAACCAATGATGCAAGCAACTTAGACAATTTCTAATTGATGCAAGACTTTCATCAATGGATTAAACATAGGCACTAGTATCAGATAACAACAGGATTGAACTTAGACAGTATGAGACGTGCTTATGTATGCAAAATAGCTTATCAATCATGATGCAAGCAGCAGAGACATTCTACTCAATTCTGCAACACATTCATGATGATTTCAAGCTATGGCAATACACAAGACAATTCAATGAACAGAACATGAGATTTTGGGACTCTAGACATTACTTAATATCAATAAGACAATGCAGCAGCAAAACAATTTCAGTGCAATTAGCCTAGACATTCTACTAGAAGCTATGAACTCTTAATGGAATTAGGGAAAGCACATCGTATAATCAGGAGATAAACCTATCAAGACATATTAAGATAGATGAGATTAGGTTTACTCCCTTGGTTAAGATGATGAGGACTGGTTCTCAAAGTTACCACCTGAATCCTCACTTCTTCTTCTTCTCTTATTGCAATCACCCTTCTGAATTTACCACCATGATGGAATGCTTGTGGATGCTTCAGCTACTACTTCTTCAATCACCTCACAATAGAAGCCGCCTTGATAGAGTAGCCTTCTTCTTCACAGAGCCAAGAGTGCTCTGTCTTAGTTTGAGCACCCTCTTGAATAGGCATGCCACTGCCTAGACCCGGTTGGCTTCTTCTTCAGTTACTTGCAATGGTAAGAGGAAGACCAGTGAGCTTCAAGTGAGTTTTACAACCATCTGCGCTTCACCCTTCTTGTGATAACTCTCCATTGCACACACAATGGGCACCATTCTTTCTCTTTCAACTCGGATTTGATGATGAACTAGGAACACCTTTTGTGAACCTGAAACATCACTCAAACTCTAGCAAAGATAAGACACAATTGCATTGGGATCAATCCTTGACTTCATCAAGTTTGATCACCAATGTCTCAAGCTTTATAGCATTAGATAGAATCAAGACAATGTCAAGTTATTATCTATGCAAGCAACCATTCTCTAAATACTAAGCAAGACCTTATCAGATTCAAGTCAAAGTATTTAGGCAATTTTAAACACTCCTTAATATGCAACTTAGACTTTAATCTAAATGCAACAATCCAAGGCAGCAACAAGGCAGTATGCATTAATGTTAATCAGTTTCTAACTCATGAAAGCAAGTGTGATTAGATAATATAATCTATCATCTTAACAAGACAAGTTAATTTAGAACTGACATTAAGCATTTAACCATTTTCAATAGTATTGATGTCAAAACTTGATTAATAAATCATCAAGTTTGATTCCCAATATCACAAGCAATGCAACAGATAGACACAAGGCATTATCAAGTTCTATTCTTTGCAAGCTAACTCTCTAAGTACATGCAAGATCCTACCAGATTCAAGACAAGTTACTTAGACACTTTTAAAGCTTCTTTACTCAGCACTTTAGACATGAATCTAATGCTTCAATGTAAGACAGCCACAAGACTATATGCAACAGCTTTAAATTCAGTTTCAATCCATGTATGCAAGCAGATTCAATTAATCACACTAAGCATCACTATGAACTGGAGCTAAGCATATTAAGCACATTCAGTCACCAAACAAAGCTCTTAAAGTATCCTGGGACAGATTCTAAACATTTTAATTTATCAATCTTTAACAATCCTCAGGTTTTCAATCACACCACACATTATAACCAGTCAACAACACAAGCTTATTATCAAGAGGGTTTTAAACAATCGCTTACACAAGGAACCAGGTTGGTTCCTTAAACCTCCAAGGGGACTGGCCATGGCTTTTGTTGAATCTGAGAGTCTGGATAGTCACCCACCTCCTACTCCTTCAGTTCATGGCCACCTTCTTGTTTCTCCAACTCAAAGACTCCTCCTTTCTTCAAGTCTTCTAGGCGCCATCATCTTGACAGCTTTCATGATGAACCGGGTGAAGAAAGCTCTTGGAGGAGGCGCCTTGGATGAGGTTCGTGAGTCCTCTCCATACACTTCTGCTTCCAATGAGTTTCTCCATCAGTATAGACAGGAGAAAGGATGAGAGACACGCCCTTCAGTCTTCTTCTCATGGAGGAACTGAACTCGGATGGGAATGTCTTCAAGGGTTGGATTTGAGCTGAGGGTAGAGCTTGTGTTGTGCGGAAGCTACAGCTCAGGTTCTGATGAACCTGGCTCTGATACCATATGATTTTTAAAGAGATCTCTACTCTGGTAGTATATGTGTGTGTATAAGCTTCAATGAAGAATGATTAGAGCTTGTTCTAGGTGATATAGAGAGAGAGATTGGTGAGAGTGTTTATGAGTGTATGAGAGACTTAAGAACAAAGATTAAGAGACTTAAGAGACTAGAGAGACTGAGAGAATAAGAGACTGAAGATTAGTGTTTCAGATTAGAGAAGGAGAGGGGAAACCCCCTTACTCACTTAAAGATTACAAAATGATCATAAGAGGCTTATATATGCTCTTTACATTCCATAAACTTAAAACCTACATCTAATGGCTCATAAAAGACTAGAAGGATGGAGGGACGAGATGGAGAGTTGATCTGGTCATTATAGCCTCATCTGATTGGTTAAACTCTCTTTGGTGCCTGGTTGGTTAATTCAAATCTGGTCAAAGGGAAGGCTGGCTCCTTATTGGCTGGCTAAAGGCTCCCATGAACCTGCCCTTGTATCTGTTCAGATACAAGGTCACTATAGCTTCTTCTTTACAGCTCACACAGCTCATAGACAGCCTGTCTTGGCGCCAGCTTCTTCTTTTGTCTTCTTCTCTTAAGAGCCTCTTTTGTCTTCTTCTCTTAAGAGCTATCCTTTGCCCTATTTTTGCACCAACTTCAAATAGACTCAGATGGTCGAGTCTTGAACTTCCGGATCGGTCAGGTCCGTACGTTCCGTACGGCCTCGCCCTAAGTTTGCACACTCGACCATTCTCCTCAACTATATGCTTCTAAGTCCCTCCTAGACTTGGCCCTATCTTTGCACAACCATCAGATCACTTCTGGATACCAAGGGACACTCCTGAAGGTCTTGCCCTATCTTTGTACCATCGGCCACCTTCTCCCAAACTCTTCCAACACCTTCTATCTTCTCTTCAGTTCAACAATATAAGCCTCTTATGATCATTTTGTAATCTTTAAGTGAGTAAGGGGGTTTCCCCTCTCCTTCTCTAATCTGAAACACTAATCTTCAGTCTCTTATTCTCTCAGTCTCTCTAGTCTCTTAAGTCTCTTAATCTTTGTTCTTAAGTCTCTCATACACTCATAAACACTCTCACCAATCTCTCTCTCTATATCACCTAGAACAAGCTCTAATCATTCTTCATTGAAGCTTATACACACACATATACTACCAGAGTAGAGATCTCTTTAAAAATCATATGGTATCAGAGCCAGGTTCATCAGAACCTGAGCTGTAGCTTCCGCACAACACAAGCTCTACCCTCAGCTCAAATCCAACCCTTGAAGACATTCCCATCCGAGTTCAGTTCCTCCATGAGAAGAAGACTGAAGGGCGTGTCTCTCATCCTTTCTCCTGTCTATACTGATGGAGAAACTCATTGGAAGCAGAAGTGTATGGAGAGGACTCACGAACCTCATCCAAGGCGCCTCCTCCAAGAGCTTTCTTCACCCGGTTCATCATGAAAGCTGTCAAGATGATGGCGCCTAGAAGACTTGAAGAAAGGAGGAGTCTTTGAGTTGGAGAAACAAGAAGGTGGCCATGAACTGAAGGAATAGGAGGTGGGTGACTATCCAGACTCTCAGATTCAACAAAAGCCATGGCCAGTCCCCTTGGAGGTTTAAGGAACCAACCTGGTTCCTTGTGTAAGCGATTGTTTAAAACCCTCTTGATAATAAGCTTGTGTTGTTGACTGGTTATAATGTGTGGTGTGATTGAAAACCTGAGGATTGTTAAAGATTGATAAATTAAAATGTTTAGAATCTGTCCCAGGATACTTTAAGAGCTTTGTTTGGTGACTGAATGTGCTTAATATGCTTAGCTCCAGTTCATAGTGATGCTTAGTGTGATTAATTGAATCTGCTTGCATACATGGATTGAAACTGAATTTAAAGCTGTTGCATATAGTCTTGTGGCTGTCTTACATTGAAGCATTAGATTCATGTCTAAAGTGCTGAGTAAAGAAGCTTTAAAAGTGTCTAAGTAACTTGTCTTGAATCTGGTAGGATCTTGCATGTACTTAGAGAGTTAGCTTGCAAAGAATAGAACTTGATAATGCCTTGTGTCTATCTGTTGCATTGCTTGTGATATTGGGAATCAAACTTGATGATTTATTAATCAAGTTTTGACATCAATACTATGGAAAATGGTTAAATGCTTAATGTCAGTTCTAAATTAACTTGTCTTGTTAAGATGATAGATTATATTATCTAATCACACTTGCTTTCATGAGTTAGAAACTGATTAACATTAATGCATACTGCCTTGTTGCTGCCTTGGATTGTTGCATTTAGATTAAAGTCTAAGTTGCATATTAAGGAGTGTTTAAAATTGCCTAAATACTTTGACTTGAATCTGATAAGGTCTTGCTTAGTATTTAGAGAATGGTTGCTTGCATAGATAATAACTTGACATTGTCTTGATTCTATCTAATGCTATAAAGCTTGAGACATTGGTGATCAAACTTGATGAAGTCAAGGATTGATCCCAATGCAATTGTGTCTTATCTTTGCTAGAGTTTGAGTGATGTTTCAGGTTCACAAAAGGTGTTCCTAGTTCATCATCAAATCCGAGTTGAAAGAGAAAGAATGGTGCCCATTGTGTGTGCAATGGAGAGTTATCACAAGAAGGGTGAAGCGCAGATGGTTGTAAAACTCACTTGAAGCTCACTGGTCTTCCTCTTACCATTGCAAGTAACTGAAGAAGAAGCCAACCGGGTCTAGGCAGTGGCATGCCTATTCAAGAGGGTGCTCAAACTAAGACAGAGCACTCTTGGCTCTGTGAAGAAGAAGGCTACTCTATCAAGGCGGCTTCTATTGTGAGGTGATTGAAGAAGTAGTAGCTGAAGCATCCACAAGCATTCCATCATGGTGGTAAATTCAGAAGGGTGATTGCAATAAGAGAAGAAGAAGAAGTGAGGATTCAGGTGGTAACTTTGAGAACCAGTCCTCATCATCTTAACCAAGGGAGTAAACCTAATCTCATCTATCTTAATATGTCTTGATAGGTTTATCTCCTGATTATACTATGTGCTTTCCCTAATTCCATTAAGAGTTCATAGCTTCTAGTAGAATGTCTAGGCTAATTGCACTGAAATTGTTTTGCTGCTGCATTGTCTTATTGATATTAAGTAATGTCTAGAGTCCCAAAATCTCATGTTCTGTTCATTGCATTGTCTTGTGTATTGCCATAGCTTGAAATCATCATGAATGTGTTGTAGAATTGAGTAGAATGTCTCTGCTGCTTGCATCATGATTGATAAGCTATTTTGCATACATAAGCACGTCTCATACTGTCTAAGTTCAATCCTGTTGTTATCTGATACTAGTGCCTATGTTTAATCCATTGATGAAAGTCTTGCATCAATTAGAAATTGTCTAAGTTGCTTGCATCATTGGTTTTGATTGAAACTGTTGTGCATAGCCTTGATATGGCTCATGGATTGAACCTGTTGCATTCATATAGCTAAAGCTTTTAAGATTGTGCATTCATGTATTATTGCATTTAAAAATGAGCCTAAATTGCAAATGTACTGATGTAAGCTTGCATTGCATTTAGAGAACTTAAAAAAAAAAAAATAGAACTTGCATTGTCATTGTTAGAGATTGAAATCTGCTGTCTTGACTCAGTCCAGTTCTGATTGTTGCTATGCCATAGTTAAATCCATCAGTGATGTCTTATAAGCATTTAGAAGTATGTCTAAGCTATTTGAATCATTGACTTTGATAAAACTAGTGAGCATAAGCATGAATTGAGTCACTCTTGTCGCCTTGATTGCATAAGTATCATCTAGGCTTGTGTTTCATTTGGGTTGAATATATTTCATTCATATAGTTAGTATGTAACCTAATGCATTCATCTATTGCTGCATTTAAAAAAAAAAAAACTGAATTGATTGTCTTTACTTGATTGTATTGATTGTCTAGCCTGTTTCAAGTATCATATTATTGTGGCATTGGTGATCAAACAGGATGGATAATCTTGGTTTGATCCCAATGGGATGATCTGATCTTGCATTGAGTTGTGGTGGTGTTAGGTACACAAGGAAATGTGATACATGTAACTCGCCAACAACCAAGAATGTAAAGACAAGGGTCTTGTGCCATTGCATATCATCACAAGGACATGTTAGTCCATAACCTACAGGAAGTGTAGTGTGATTGAGTATGCAATGAGAGATGGCCATTGCATAATACCATTGGACATATCTAGTCCTTAGTCTACAGGAAGTGTAGCATGGGTCATTATGCAATGAGAGGTGTGACTTGTGAGACTCTCTATGGTGATTCAAACACCCTAGTTCCTGGTTAAGGAAGAGAGTAAACTCACAAGAAGAAAGCTATCATGAAAGATGATAGTTATTAGACCATGGAGATGCATAGGATCATCACAAGCTTAGCTCCTTCTAGTCTTGGTTCTAAGCTTGAGGGGGAGTCTTAATGCATATGATCCATGGTCAGTAACAAGTCTTTGCAAAGGCTTCTACAAAGGATCATCAACCGGACCAAGTCAGTGGCGTGTCTAGGTAAGAGGCTGTTCAGAGCAGTCTTGGCAAGTGAGGAAGAAAGCTCTCCATCAATGCGGCTTCAATGAGAGGTGATTGAGGAGAAGCTGATGAATCCATTCTGCCCTTCCAAGAAGTTGATGATGCCATGAAGATGGTGCATTGGCCGAGTTAGAAAACTCACAAAAACACAAGGGAAGTTCCCTTAGACTTTTTTAAACTCTTTCTTCAGTCTTTTTCGTTCATCTTATTCATTGCTTGTGCTTGAAAAGATACTTAAGATGATCATGATTGAATTATGGGATTGTGTGCATCAAGTGTGATGCAGGATATTCATTTTCTTGTTTTTAATAGGTACTGATGCACCTTTGGGATAATGAATCAGGTACCATTGCTTGTAGCCTCATTAAACAGTTCCGGGGAATCTCCTAGCTTCTCTAAAGGGGCTGTGAAGTCTGTTGAGAGGGGGAAACCCTAAACCTAGTCTATGAAGAGGGCAAGCCGAGTGTGAAGTATTGATCAGCCTCACTAGTGTTTTGAAGATGATCTGGTCGTGTCCTAGCTTCTCTAAGATGGATGAGAAGTCAGTTGAGAGGGGGAGACTTCAAACCGGTTCCATGAAGAGGTGAAGCTGAAGTGTGAAGTGTGCGCAAAGCTTTGAAGAGTTGCTGCACCTGTTAGGCCGTGATCCAGAGCTTCTTGTGTCCAACCACATTGGTTCTAAGGCACAAGAGCTCACTGGCCAATCCCTAGGCTTTGGAGAGCTCTACTCTTTTTCCCTTGCAAGGTTTTGTCCCAATGGGTTTTCCTTGTAAGGTTTTTAATGAGGGAGACTCTTCAGAGTTCCAAGCTTGGCTTAGGATCTCCTAAAGTCAAGCTTGAGGGGGAGTGTTGAACTGAAGAGAAGATAGAAGGTGTTGGAAGAGTTTGGGAGAAGGTGGCCGATGGTACAAAGATAGGGCAAGACCTTCAGGAGTGTCCCTTGGTATCCAGAAGTGATCTGATGGTTGTGCAAAGATAGGGCCAAGTCTAGGAGGGACTTAGAAGCATATAGTTGAGGAGAATGGTCGAGTGTGCAAACTTAGGGCGAGGCCGTACGGAATGTACGGACCTGACCGATCCGGAAGTTCAAGACTCGACCATCTGAGCCTATTTGGAGTTGGTGCAAAAACAGGGCAAAGGATAGCTCTTAAGAGAAGAAGACAAAAGAGGCTCTTAAGAGAAGAAGACAAAAGAAGAAGCTGGCGCCAAGACAGGCTGTCTATGAGCTGTGTGAGCTGTAAAGAAGAAGCTATAGTGACCTTGTATCTGAACAGATACAAGGGCAGGTTCATGGGAGCCTTTAGCCAGCCAATAAGGAGCCAGCCTTCCCTTAGACCAGATTTGAATTAACCAACCAGGCACCAAAGAGAGTTTAACCAATCAGATGAGGCTATAATGACCAGATCAACTCTCCATCTCGTCCCTCCATCCTTCTAGTCTTTTATGAGCCATTAGATGTAGGTTTTAAGTTTATGGAATGTAAAGAGCATATATAAGCCTCTTATGATCATTTTGTAATCTTTAAGTGAGTAAGGGGGTTTCCCCTCTCCTTCTCTAATCTGAAACACTAATCTTCAGTCTCTTATTCTCTCAGTCTCTCTAGTCTCTTAAGTCTCTTAATCTTTGTTCTTAAGTCTCTCATACACTCATAAACACTCTCACCAATCTCTCTCTCTATATCACCTAGAACAAGCTCTAATCATTCTTCATTGAAGCTTATACACACACATATACTACCAGAGTAGAGATCTCTTTAAAAATCATATTCTTGAGTGTTCTTGAGTGTTCTTGGTGTTCTTGAGTTCTGGTCTTTATTATCTGAGTGGTGTGAGATATTCTGCTGGATTCAAACGATCTCAACATGGAAATGAAGCACAGATCTAGTACAACCATGAAGACTGAAGAGGATGTTGAGATGAGGAGTTGAGATGAAGGCTTAGAGAGGCTTGGGTAATGAAAGGGATGAGGAGATGAAGTTCAGGGTGAAGTGTACGGAGTTACCATGTCCGTACCATTTGGAGTTACCACGGTAAATAAGAGATTGAACAACAAGAAGGAGGGAAAGGCCAAAGACACTTATGCAAAGGGAAGGTCACGGCCAAAGAAGGGAGATGACCGTTTATGGATAAGAGGAGGCGCGGCTTTACAGCTGGGACAGGCTGTAAAGGTGTTTGGCATCTGATCCAAGATGCTAAAGGGATCAAACGTGTGATGGCCCCTATTGGACGGATTCAAAACCGGCCAGCTCTTACCATTTGACTTCACATGCTTAAGCTACCTTAACCCATTTCGAAAACCCTATGTCCTCTAAGTATAAATATGTAATCTCCTCATTAATAAGAGATCAGACAGTTCTATCCAATTAATCACTCTAGTCTTTCATAATGATTCCTCACTAGTCATCTAATCACATAATCATCTCCTTATTCATCCTAAATCATTCTACTCTTTCACATACAAACTCAGATTATCTAAAACTCTTATGGTATCAGAGCCAGGTTACAAAGAATCTGAGTTCTTATTTTGATACACTGAAGAACAAAGGTGAAGCTTTGAAGCCATCCAAGGAAGATCAGAGCTCAAGGGTGTTCATTTGGTGTGTGCGCGAGTTCTAAACAAGTTAAGATCCATTCATACAAGAGTCATCCGTTCAAAGCTCCATCCCTCTCAAGTTTTTGAAGTTAAGCTGTGACAAGATGGAGAACATGAAGATGAAAGTGGCGATTACCTTCAAGGGAAGCAACTACTTGGTTTGGTCCCGGCTGGTGAAGACAACCATTGGGAGTAAGGGCTTGTGGAGTCATATCACAACCGGTGAAGCTCCAAAGCTCATTACTCAGGAAGAAGACCAAGAGGGGGTCTCAGTTGATGCTGTAGAGAAGTGGCAGCAGGAAGACATGGTGGTGATGTCTGTTCTTCATGGGTCGTTGGAGCCAGCGATATTGGAGGCATACAGCTACTGTGAGTCAGCCAAGGAGCTGTGGGACACCTTGAAGAAGGTGTATGGGAACATTTCGAACCTGAGCCGTGTCTTTGAGGTAAAGCAAGCCATCAACAATCTTGCACAAGAAGACATGGAGTTCACCAAGCATTTGGGAAGATTCAGGGCGTTGTGGTCAGAGCTAGAGATGTTGAGGCCGAGTACAACTGATCCAGATCAGTTGAATGAGAGGCGGGAGCAAGACAAAGTGTTCGGCTTGCTTCTCACACTAAACCCGGCCTACAACAGTCTCATCAAGCACATGTTGAGAGCTGATAAGCTACCTGATCTAGAGGACGTGTGTGCACAGATTCAGAAAGAACAAGGCTCCATTGGACTGTTTGGAGGCAAAGGAGAACTCACATTGGCAAATCATGCGTCCCAAGTGAATCAGACTGAAGCTCCTCAAGCTAACAAGGCAGTTCATGGCAAGTATGAAGACAAGAGGTTCAATGGGAATTGTGATCACTGCAAGAAGCATGGACACAAGAAGAGTCAATGCTGGATACTCCACCCTCACTTGAAGCCGGCGAAGTTCTTAAAGGAGAAGGAAGCAAGAGCACATATGACTGAGAGCTCTATGGGTCCTGGCTCCTCAAGCAGGACAAGTGAAGGAGAAGTGCGTGAGGTGGGTGATGGAAAGTCACTGGTGGCGTACACTGGAGGTTCAAGCAACAATGACTACATCCGGCGCTCAGACATGGACGCCTTCATCAAGATGCTCAAGGAAAACGGTAACAAAAGTAGTATCAACCTTGGTTATTCATTTGGTGCATCTATGATCAAGAGTGTGTCTGATTGTGTTGAGAATGAACCTAGACTTGATAGGACTGAAAGTACACTCAAGAGTATAGGAAATGGATATAAACCAGATAGTATCCTCTGTCAAGCTCATATTGCTAGAAACATGTCTAAAGCATTAATAGTTGATTCTGGTGCATCTCATCACATGATAAGTGACACTAGATTGATTAAGGACATTCAACCTGCAAATGGACATGTTATGATTGCTAATGGTGATAAGATTCCCATAAAAGGAATAGGAAAACTTAAGTTGTTTGAAAAAGAATCTAAAGCCTTCTATATGCCTGAGTTCACATCTAATCTATTGTCAGTTAAGAGATGCACTACTGACTTGCAATGTAATGTTATATTCAGTCCTAATGATGTGAAGTTTCAGGATATTGAGAGCAGCAAGATGATTGGGAAAGGAGTTACTAAAGGAGACCTTTATTTACTTGAAGATATTGCTTCTGATCCTAGTCATTGTTGTTCATTTACATTTGCTTCTGATTCTGTCACTAGTTTAAATAAGAATGCATTGTGGCATGCTAGACTAGGTCACCCTCATGCTAAACCTTTGAACTTAATGGTACCAGGTGTTATTTATGAGAATAAAGATTGTGAAGCATGTATCTTAGGCAAGCATTGTAAGAATGTGTTTCCAAAATCTTCAACGGTCTATGAAAATTGCTTTGATTTGATTCATTCTGATGTGTGGACTGCACCTTGTTTGTCAAGGGATAATTATAAATACTTTGTCACATTCATTGATGAAAAATCCAAATACACCTGGTTAACCTTAATTCAAACCAAAGATAGGGTACTTGATGCATTTAAAAACTTTCAAGCTTATGTGACTAACCATTATCATGCAAAGATTAAAATTTTTAGATCAGATAATGGAGGAGAGTATACAAGCTTGGCGTTCAAGCAGCACCTAGCTCAACATGGAGTACTTCATCAAACTAGCTGCCCATATACTCCTCAGCAAAATGGTGTGGCTGAGAGAAAGAACAGGCATCTAATGGAAGTGGCAAGGTCTCTCATGCTTCAAGCAAATGTTCCCAAGAAGTTTTGGAGTGATGCTGTCTCCACAGCATGTTATCTGATCAACAGGACTCCTACTAGAGTTTTGGATGATCATGCTCCATTTGAAGTATTGAACAAACACAAGCCGGTTCTAGATTACTTGAGAGTCTTTGGATGCTTGTGTTATGTGTTGATTCCAGGAGAGCTGCGCAACAAGCTTGAAGCGAGAAGCACCAAAGCCATGTTTATTGGATATTCAACCACTCAAAAGGGTTATAGATGTTATGATCCTGTCACAAGAAGAGTACTTACATCTAGAGATGTAAAGTTCATTGAATCCCGTGGGTATTATGATGAGAAGAATCAGGAAGACTTGAAGGATCTCACCTCAGATAAGGCTGGGGTGTTAAGGATTATCCTAGAGGGGCTAGGAATCAAGATGTCCCAGGATCAGAACTCTGGTCAAAGAGAACAACATGGAGACTCTCACCATGATCGTGAGGGGGGAAATGAGCCTGAAGTTCAAGAAAGTGGCCAAGAAGGAGCCGGCTTGAATGAGGAAGGAATGGAGACAAGTTTAGGCCGAGATGGTGATGAAGCCGGCTTGAATCAGGAACAAATGGAGATGAGTTCAGGCTCTCACAATCAAGGTGAGCAGGAACAAAGAGAAGTAGAAGCATCAGTTGAGGATGTAGAAGAAGAACCAGACGTTCAAGAGCAAACAGTGAGAGTTCAACAACCAGAATTGAGGAGAAGCACAAGAGTGAGGAAGGATCCTTCCTCTTGGGTGAACACGAGAGTGTACTACAATGCCCAAGCAGTGGAGCATCCTTCTCAAGCTGTGTGCTCCTTTGCTCAATATCCTAAAGCACATTGCGCATTTATGGTAAATCTGGATGAGGGTTATGTCCCAAGAAGCTATGAAGAGGCAATACAAGACAAGGAGTGGAAGGAATCAGTTGGAGCTGAGGCAGGAGCCATGATCAAGAATGATACATGGTATGAGAGTGAGTTACCTAAAGGGAAGAAGGCTGTGACTAGTAGATGGATCTTCACAATCAAGTATAAGGCTGATGGTCAAGTTGAGAGGAAGAAGTCAAGACTGGTTGCAAGAGGCTTTACTCAAACGTATGGAGAAGATTACATTGAGACCTTTGCACCAGTGGCTAAGCTACACACAATCCGGATTGTATTAAGCTTGGCTGTGAATCTTGGATGGGGCTTATGGCAAATGGATGTGAAGAATGCATTTCTACAAGGAGAGCTTGAGGATGAAGTGTATATGCATCCACCTCCAGGCTTGGAACACTTAGTAAAGAAAGGGAATGTGTTGAGACTGAAGAAAGCTATCTATGGGCTGAAACAATCACCAAGAGCTTGGTATAACAAGCTGAGCACTACTCTTAATGGCCGAGGTTTCAAGAAGTCTGAACTAGATCACACTCTCTTCACACTCACAACTCCCTCAGGTATGATTACACTCCTTGTGTATGTTGATGACATCATTATCACAGGAAGTGATAAGGAAGGTATCATAGCAACCAAGGAGTTCCTTAAATCCATGTTTGAGATTAAAGACTTGGGAGAAATGAAATACTTTCTTGGAATTGAGATATGTAGATCCAAGGAAGGTTTATTCATGTCCCAAAGGAAGTATACACTTGATCTTTTGAAAGGTGCAGGTGCTTATGGAGGCAAGACAGCAAGGATGCCTATGGAGGATGGCTACAAAGTCCCACGAGAGGGGGAGATTGAAGATAGCAAACCTTATCAGGATCCTAAACTCTATAGAAAACTAGTTGGTAAATTGATTTACCTTACCATAACTGTTGAGATGAGCTGAGGAATATGAGGAGAGTTGTTCAGGGTTGAAGAGGTTGTGATGTGGAGAAGAGGAGAAGGATTGGCCTTAGGGAGAACCGTCCGTACCGGTCCGTACAGGTCCGTACCATGGCCGTACGGCCGTACAGACGGTATCGACCATGCGGTAAAGAAATGTTACCGCGAGAAGAAGTTCACGGTCTGATCATGTTTTGCCTTGACCAAAGAAGACATATGACCGTTTATGGATAGAGGAAGAGCGTCTCAACAGGCTGGCACAGGCTGGAAGGATAAGGTTCACTTTTAGCATAGTGACCACGCGTGTGGAGAGGCTCATTGGTCCGGTTCAAATTAAAGGCTCCCTTAGCTTTGACCTCACATGCTTAGTCTCTTCTTAAACCCTAGTATCACACTCCTATATATTGTAAACACTCTCTCATTAATAAAATTATGCGGATTGTGTCTCTCTCTCTCTAGTCTCTCTCTTGTTCATCATGGATCATACTTAATCTCTCCATTTCATTCACAATCGCTTCTAATCTTCTCTTAATCTCTTACCAAATCTCTCTTAATCTCTCAATACCTATTCTACTCTCTAAAATCTCATGGTATCAGAGCCAGGTTGGCTTTGGTATTGAGAGATCCTTGTTCCTTTCTTTACATTTGCGAGTTTGTTCTTGTGTGATAAAGAAGAGGAAATGGAGACGACCAACTTTAGCAAACTGGTGACGGTTCCGGTTGCACTGAAGGGAGGCTCGAACTACTTGATGTGGTCCCAGTTAGTGAGGACTACCATTGGAAGGCTAGGGCTGTGGAACCACATCACAGATGATGGTCCGGAGCCAGTGGCCAAAGAAGATGAAGAAGAAGGCGACGGGAAGACTCTTGCGGTAGCTGAAGCAAAGAGATGGGTCCAAGAGGATTTGATGGTGCTGTCTGTGCTCCATGCCTCTCTGGAGCTCCCCATACTCGAAGCTTACGTGCACTTTGAGACTCCTAAGCGCCTTTGGGACATGCTCCATAAGAGGTATGGAAACAAGTCCAACATAAGTCGGGTGTTTGATCTAAAGCAAACCATCAGCGTCTTGAGGCAAGATGGAGAAGATCTCACCAAGCACATGGGGAAGTTTGGAGCTTTGTGGTCCGAACTTGAGAGTCTTAGACCCAACACAACTGATGAAGAATCGCTCATTGAAAGGAGAGAGCAAGATCAGGTGTTTGGGCTATTGATGACTCTAGATGAAAGCTACCAGGATGTGATCAAGCATATCCTGAGATCACCTACTCTCCCATCCATGGAGGAGGTATGCGCACAACTTCAGAAGGAGGAAGGCTCTCTTGGGTTGTTTGGAGGCAAGAAGGGAATGTCCACGGCTCATAAAGCAGAAGAGGCGCAAGCAAACAAGGCAGCGTACCGTGGAGATGGAAGGAAGTATGAGAAGTATGAAGGAAGCTGTGAGCATTGCAAGCGGCAGGGGCATAAGAAGAGTCAGTGCTGGATCCTACATCCACACCTCAGGCCGAGCAAGTTCAACAAGGATAGAGAAGCTAAGGCTCACCTTTCTGCTGAAGCAAGTGGTGCCGGCTCATCAGGGGCTAGTCCAAATGTCAAGGCGGGTGAAAGTGAAGGCAGAGCTCTAACTTCTCAGGAGGTGATCACCAAGGCTGACTTTGAGGCATTCATCCGAGCCCTCAAGGAGTCTGGTAAAGTGCTAGGCAACACTCTTGGATACTCATACTCTGCTCATACATTACCTAGTATCTCTGATAAGCTGTTAGACATTTTTAAAACCTCATGTACTGCCACTGCTCATACTAGCATAACTGATAGATTGTTAGGAGTAGTTAAGAGCCTGAAAGCTGAAAATGAAACATCTAGAATCAATACTGGTAGGAGCTTGCATAAACCATTGATAATTGATTCTGGTGCATCTCATCACATGATTAGTGATAACAATCTGATAAAAGACATAGAACCTGCCCTTGGACATGTTATGATTGCAAATGGAGATAGAATTCCCATTAGAGGCATTGGTAAACTGAACTTGTTTAATAAGGATTCAAAAGCTTTTTACATGCCTGAGTTCACCTCTAATCTTTTATCAGTTAAGAAATGCACTACTGATCTTCAATGCAATGTTATTTTCAGTCCTAATGATGTTAAGTTTCAGGATATTAAGAGCAGTAAGTTGATTGGGCAAGGAGCAACCAAGGGGGATCTTTACATGATTGAAGACCTTGCACCTATTTCTAGTTCTTGTTTCTCGTTTAGTTCTGTTTCTTCCTTAAGTACTGATGCTCTGTGGCATGCTAGGCTAGGACATCCACATGTTAGGGCTTTAAGCATTATGTTACCAGGTGTCATGTTTAAAAATAATGATTGTGAGGCATGTATTTTGGGCAAACATTGTAAGACTGTTTTTCAGAAATCATCTACTCTTTATGCAAACTGCTTTGATTTAATTCACTCTGATGTTTGGACGGCACCTTGCTTATCTAGGGATGATTACAAGTATTATGTCACATTCATTGATGAAAAATCCAAATACACCTGGTTAACATTGATTAAAACTAAAGATAGGGTCCTTGATGCATTTAAAAATTTTCAAGCCTATGTGACTAACCAATATCATGCCAAGATTAAGATTTTCAGGTCTGATAATGGTGGGGAGTATACTGGGCATGCATTTCGTGATCACCTTGCTCAACATGGGATTCTTCACCAGACTAGCTGCCCATACACTCCACAGCAGAATGGAGTTGCGGAAAGGAAGAACAGACATCTCATGGAGGTGTCCCGGTCCATGATGTTCCACAAAGGGGTTCCCAAGAGGTATTGGAGTGATGCTGTGATGACTGCGTGCTATCTGATCAACAGGATACCAACCAGGATCTTGGCAGATCAATCTCCATTTGAGGTACTCAACAAGAGCAGGCCAGTCTTGGATCACCTGAGGACTTTGGATGCGTGTGTTATGTTCTTGTACCAGGCGAGCAGAGAAACAAACTAGAAGCAAAGAGCACCAAGGCTATGATGATTGGGTATTCCACTTCACAGAAGGGATACAAATGCTATGATCCTACAGCTAGGAGAGTCCTAGTGTCAAGGGATGTCAGATTCATGGAAGACAAAGGATACTATGATGAGCAGACATGGGAAGACTTGGAGGATCTCTCCCAGCCATCAGAAAGAGCTGCTTGCTTGAGAAACATCCTAGAGGGGCTCGGAATTGGAGTGTCCCAGGATCAGAGTAGGCGTCCAGAACCTACTCCAACTGCAGCAGAAGAACCATCCCACTTTGCACATGAGGGGGGAAGTGAATCAGTATCTGAACTAGAGGACCAAGGCTTAGAAGAGGCCGGTGAGCTAGGAAACAGAGGAACTGATTCTCCTGTCCAAAGTGGAGAAGGATCAGCAAGGGGAGAACTGAATGAAGAAGATCAGAGACAAGGAGAGGCTAGAGCTGAAGCTGAAGAACAGACTGAAGCAGTGACTCCACAAGTAGAAGAAGAACAAGAGATGGCGCAAGAAGGGCCAGTGTTGAGAAGGAGTACAAGGCTGAGAAAGGATCCTTCCAGTTGGGTAAACACGAGAGTGTACTACAATGCCCAAGCTGTGAAGCATCCTACTCAGGCCGTGTGTTCCTTTGCTCAATATCCAGAAGCACATTGTGCATTTATGGTAAACTTAGATGAGAATCACATTCCAAGAAGCTATGAAGAGGCAATGGAAGATAAGGAATGGAAGGAATCAGTAGGAGCTGAGGCAGGAGCTATGATAAAGAATGACACATGGTATGAGAGTGAACTACCAAAAGGGAAGAAGGCTGTGTCTAGTAGATGGATCTTTACAGTCAAGTACAAGGCTGATGGGTCGATTGAGAGGAAGAAGACTAGACTGGTAGCAAGAGGGTTCACTCAGACTTATGGAGAAGACTACATTGACACATTTGCTCCAGTTGCAAAGCTTCACACCATTCGAATAGTCCTATCAGTGGCTACTAACCTTGGGTGGGATCTTTGGCAAATGGATGTTAAGAATGCATTTCTCCAAGGAGAGTTAGAAGATGAAGTTTACATGCTACCACCTCCGGGCCTAGAAGGGATGGTGAAACCAGGGAATGTGCTGAGATTGAAGAAGGCCATCTATGGGTTAAAGCAATCACCAAGGGCCTGGTATCACAAGCTGAGTACAACTCTAAATGGAAGAGGCTTCAGGAAATCAGAGCTTGATCACACTCTCTTCACTCTTACTACACCTGCAGGCATTGTTGTGCTTCTTGTATATGTGGATGACATAGTTATCACAGGCAGTGATAAGGTGGGAATCAAGGAGACCAAGGAGTTTCTGAAATCTGTGTTTGACATCAAAGACTTGGGAGAAATGAAGTACTTCCTTGGAATTGAGCTGTGCAGATCAGAAGAAGGGTTGTTCATCTCACAAAGGAAGTATATCTTGGATCTGTTGAAGGAGGCTGGTGCGTATGGAGGAAAGACAGCCAAGATGCCCATGGAGGATGGGTATAAAGCTCCACGTGAGGGGGAGCTAGAAGATAGTAAGGTATTTCATGATCCAAAGCTATACAGGAAGCTTGTGGGGAAGCTGATCTATCTAACCATCACCAGGCCAGACATCTGTTTTGCTGTGAACCAAGTGAGTCAGCATATGCAAGCTCCAAGAGAGCATCACTGGCGCATGGTAGAAAGAGTTCTCATGTATCTGAATGGAACTCAAGGGCTTGGTATATGGATGGGTTGTAACGGGAGCACTGAAGCAGTGGGATATTGTGATGCAGATTGGGCTGGAGACAGAACAGATAGAAGATCTACAACCGGCTATTGCACATTCATTGGTGGAAACATGGTTACTTGGAAGAGTAAGAAGCAGAAGGTGGTGTCATGCTCAAGTGCCGAGGCTGAGTATAGAGCAATGCTAAAGCTCACAAATGAGTTGGTATGGATTAAAGGAATACTGAAGCACTTGGAGATTGAGCAAGCAACACCAATGACCATGCACTGTGACAATCAAGCAGCCATTCACATAGCCACAAACTCGGTGTTCCATGAAAGAACCAAGCATATTGAAGTGGACTGTCATAAAGTGAGGCAGATGATAGTCTTGGGAGTGATACTGCCGTGCTACACAAGGAGTGAGGATCAGTTGGCAGATGTATTCACTAAGGCGGCTAGGCAAAAGACAATGGAGTCAATTCACATAAGGTTGGGACTCCTTGATCTTTCGCCTAAGGGCTGATCTATACACTCTCCTGATCATGAGGTCCTTACTCTTTTTCCCTCATCAGAGTTTTGTCCCAATGGGTTTTCTTTGATGAGGTTTTTAATGAGGAGGAGCTCATGATCCTTCCAAGCTTGACTTGTTCCACATGGTCAAGCTTGAGGGGGAGTGTTGAGATGAGCTGAGGAATATGAGGAGAGTTGTTCAGGGTTGAAGAGGTTGTGATGTGGAGAAGAGGAGAAGGATTGGCCTTAGGGAGAACCGTCCGTACCGGTCCGTACAGGTCCGTACCATGGCCGTACGGCCGTACAGACGGTATCGACCATGCGGTAAAGAAATGTTACCGCGAGAAGAAGTTCACGGTCTGATCATGTTTTGCCTTGACCAAAGAAGACATATGACCGTTTATGGATAGAGGAAGAGCGTCTCAACAGGCTGGCACAGGCTGGAAGGATAAGGTTCACTTTTAGCATAGTGACCACGCGTGTGGAGAGGCTCATTGGTCCGGTTCAAATTAAAGGCTCCCTTAGCTTTGACCTCACATGCTTAGTCTCTTCTTAAACCCTAGTATCACACTCCTATATATTGTAAACACTCTCTCATTAATAAAATTATGCGGATTGTGTCTCTCTCTCTCTAGTCTCTCTCTTGTTCATCATGGATCATACTTAATCTCTCCATTTCATTCACAATCGCTTCTAATCTTCTCTTAATCTCTTACCAAATCTCTCTTAATCTCTCAATACCTATTCTACTCTCTAAAATCTCAATAACTAGACCTGACATTTGTTTTGCTGTGAATCAGGTGAGTCAACACATGCAAGTGCCTAAGGAGCATCATTGGCGTATGGTGGAGAGAATCTTGATGTATCTCAACGGCTCACCTGATCAAGGAGTATGGATGGGTTGCAATGGGAGCACTGAAGTGGTTGGATACTGTGATGCGGATTGGGCTGGTTGGTGCGGCCCTGGATAGGCTGTCTAGTCCCTGAATCACTTGAAGGGGTGTGGGTGAAAGGATCAAGAGATTGTAGGTTTCTTGGATGGCGGATGGACTTCACCTTCGAGCTATGGATTGCTCAGAGGTTGTTTATGCTACTCCTGAGACACAGGGGCGTCCTGCTTGATGTCTAGGATGGATCACAGAAGATTAACTCTCCCTTAGTGTGATATAAACGTTCACCACTTGTGAACAAAGGAGACAGTGTCGTCTCAAGACTGGTTTGCACCAAAAAGAAGTTTATTGATAAAAAGAATGATTCAAAGTTACATGGACGTGGTGCTGCTGTTTAAAAGCATAAAACATAAAACCCTAAGCCTAAACCAATGTGGTTTAGGAAAACCAAAACCAAATCGTATTGCTAATTGATTTAAAACACCAAACCGACTCCTAATGGGTTTATAAAGCCCAAAACCTCTTCCTAATGAGTTTACATAAATAATAAAACCAAATACACTTAAAATAGACCATAATGGTCGTGCATAATCATATTGGGCCAATCATAAACCAAGCTGGCTTGTCCTTCCACTTTTTGGGCCGATAAAGGCCTTTTTCGAACAACTCTTTCTTGGGCTCGATCCATCTTGTTCCAGGTCCGACCAACCTGCTCCTTATGCTCATTTGGATGATAAAGGTCCTCATCATGTTCCAGTTCCTGCTCTGGTTCTCAATCTTCCATTTCCAACTCAATTCTCGCATATGTCGGTTTGACCAGTCCATTTCTCGATCGGACTGAATCTCCCATTCCATTTCCTGTCTAACCAGCTTCATCCTATCCATCTCCTTGTCAATCAGGGTTGTCACAGGTCGTCCATGATTGTTTAAAGTCAGTCCATGCTTTATAAAGGCCACATCAAGGCCCATAGCCTTTTCTCGGTCCAGTACCTCATGGATCAAGCCTTTTAGCTTTCCATAAAGCTCATCAGGTCGTGTCAAGATCCATTTCCTAGCTCCTTCTCTCCTTGACTTCATGTTCTTTAGTATGGAGCTGATCAGGGTCACACCATCCTCTCTCCCTTCAAAAGGATTTGTCCTCAAATCCGAGACTTGTAAGATGATAGAAACATGATCATCTCCTGGATCAAATACCCAGGACTGCAATCCTTTTCCATGCTTCAGCGAGCTCTTGGAACCTTGCTCAATCATCTCTAAGCCCCTCACGTGCCTTAGTATGTAGCAAACAAAACTTTCCTTTCCATTTAACTCATAACCAGCTGCTGCTGCAAAAGATTTTCTCCATTTACTCCATAAGCACGCCTCAACCATGGCTGTCTCAGCATGTGTTCTATGCTCTCCCGGATAGAATGAGAGCATTAGATCTCTAAAAACAAGCAGAAACCTTGCTGATTGATCTGGTGGCCGAACTAGCTCCTTGTGGCTGCCTAGGAGAATATCTATGATTTCTCTCAATACACCTTGCCCAATGCTCATTATAACTTGGTTCTCATGCTGCATAGGGTCTGGTGGTCGTGTGTAATGATCCCCATATTCATTCTCAAGCTTTGGCATCTTTTTAACCACAGCAAGTTTCTGTTTTGTTGATCTCAGCTGGTTCTGATCAGTTATGGGACTGATCAAGGGCGTGTTACCTCCTGTTTCTCCTCTATTTTTACTGCAGATACTCAAGATCACACCATCCTCTCTCCCTTCAAAAAGATTTGACCTCAAATCTTGTTTTTCAGGAGTGAAGAAACCTTGCAGATCAAGCTTGTATGTAACTGTTTTCTGCACCAGATTGTTGTTACTTCTTATACTAACACTGAAGCTTCCTCCTGGTTCAAAAACAACTTGCTGCAAGCCCTTAACATCTCTCAAATACTCCACTAAGCTGGTCTGGAAGTCTAAAGTATACCAGGTCAGTAAGCCAGAAGATAAAGACTGAAAGCTTTCACCTTGATCAATCAAAGCATGCGCCAGTTCAGAAGTTGTAGATGACTCTCCAAGCACTTTCTCTTCTTGGTTTGTTTGATCAGGCACGTGTAAACACAGCTCTTGTGTTTCTCCTTCATGTTCAGCTGCAATCATGGGCAATGAATCCTCTGGTAGTGAATCTGGTTGTTCAATCTCTTTCAAGAAAAAATTTAAATCTGATTCCTCCTCCTCCCATTGGAAACCAGGCACATACTTAAAACTCATGATTATTTTAAGCTCATTCCAAGTGTAGATTGGTTCTTCATCATCCCAGCGGGCTTCTTCCTCTACATTCCACCAAGCTTTAGCCTCACCTCTCAATAAATTAATAGCAAAGGATAGGCTTTCCCATGAGGATACTTGATTCTGCCCAATGTAACTATCTAGGCTTTCAACCCACGACTTAAAAGCTTCTGGACCATATTCTGGACCATATCCTCCAACAAAAACCTCAGGATAGATCATAGAAACCAAATCAAATAAGTCTCTTAGGTCTCAGTCTTGTTGTAGTTTCACTTCTCTGCCACTCTTTTCCTTTTCCAAACGACTTTGATGGTAGATCAGCTACCAAAGAGAGAAGATCGTGTGCAGTTGATGAAACCAGATTAATATCTTTTACCCTAACCTTCAAGAGGCTCTGATACCACTTGGTGCGGCCCTGGATAGGCTGTCTAGTCCCTGAATCACTTGAAGGGGTGTGGGTGAAAGGATCAAGAGATTGTAGGTTTCTTGGATGGCGGATGGACTTCACCTTCGAGCTATGGATTGCTCAGAGGTTGTTTATGCTACTCCTGAGACACAGGGGCGTCCTGCTTGATGTCTAGGATGGATCACAGAAGATTAACTCTCCCTTAGTGTGATATAAACGTTCACCACTTGTGAACAAAGGAGACAGTGTCGTCTCAAGACTGGTTTGCACCAAAAAGAAGTTTATTGATAAAAAGAATGATTCAAAGTTACATGGACGTGGTGCTGCTGTTTAAAAGCATAAAACATAAAACCCTAAGCCTAAACCAATGTGGTTTAGGAAAACCAAAACCAAATCGTATTGCTAATTGATTTAAAACACCAAACCGACTCCTAATGGGTTTATAAAGCCCAAAACCTCTTCCTAGTGAGTTTACATAAATAATAAAACCAAATACACTTAAAATAGACCATAATGGTCGTGCATAATCATATTGGGCCAATCATAAACCAAGCTGGCTTGTCCTTCCACTTTTTGGGCCGATAAAGGCCTTTTTCGAACAACTCTTTCTTGGGCTCGATCCATCTTGTTCCAGGTCCGACCAACCTGCTCCTTATGCTCATTTGGATGATAAAGGTCCTCATCATGTTCCAGTTCCTGCTCTGGTTCTCAATCTTCCATTTCCAACTCAATTCTCGCATATGTCGGTTTGACCAGTCCATTTCTCGATCGGACTGAATCTCCCATTCCATTTCCTGTCTAACCAGCTTCATCCTATCCATCTCCTTGTCAATCAGGGTTGTCACAGGTCGTCCATGATTGTTTAAAGTCAGTCCATGCTTTATAAAGGCCACATCAAGGCCCATAGCCTTTTCTCGGTCCAGTACCTCATGGATCAAGCCTTTTAGCTTTCCATAAAGCTCATCAGGTCGTGTCAAGATCCATTTCCTAGCTCCTTCTCTCCTTGACTTCATGTTCTTTAGTATGGAGCTGATCAGGGTCACACCATCACTTGGTGCGGCCCTGGATAGGCTGTCTAGTCCCTGAATCACTTGAAGGGGTGTGGGTGAAAGGATCAAGAGATTGTAGGTTTCTTGGATGGCGGATGGACTTCACCTTCGAGCTATGGATTGCTCAGAGGTTGTTTATGCTACTCCTGAGACACAGGGGCGTCCTGCTTGATGTCTAGGATGGATCACAGAAGATTAACTCTCCCTTAGTGTGATATAAACGTTCACCACTTGTGAACAAAGGAGACAGTGTCGTCTCAAGACTGGTTTGCACCAAAAAGAAGTTTATTGATAAAAAGAATGATTCAAAGTTACATGGACGTGGTGCTGCTGTTTAAAAGCATAAAACATAAAACCCTAAGCCTAAACCAATGTGGTTTAGGAAAACCAAAACCAAATCGTATTGCTAATTGATTTAAAACACCAAACCGACTCCTAATGGGTTTATAAAGCCCAAAACCTCTTCCTAATGAGTTTACATAAATAATAAAACCAAATACACTTAAAATAGACCATAATGGTCGTGCATAATCATATTGGGCCAATCATAAACCAAGCTGGCTTGTCCTTCCACTTTTTGGGCCGATAAAGGCCTTTTTCGAACAACTCTTTCTTGGGCTCGATCCATCTTGTTCCAGGTCCGACCAACCTGCTCCTTATGCTCATTTGGATGATAAAGGTCCTCATCATGTTCCAGTTCCTGCTCTGGTTCTCAATCTTCCATTTCCAACTCAATTCTCGCATATGTCGGTTTGACCAGTCCATTTCTCGATCGGACTGAATCTCCCATTCCATTTCCTGTCTAACCAGCTTCATCCTATCCATCTCCTTGTCAATCAGGGTTGTCACAGGTCGTCCATGATTGTTTAAAGTCAGTCCATGCTTTATAAAGGCCACATCAAGGCCCATAGCCTTTTCTCGGTCCAGTACCTCATGGATCAAGCCTTTTAGCTTTCCATAAAGCTCATCAGGTCGTGTCAAGATCCATTTCCTAGCTCCTTCTCTCCTTGACTTCATGTTCTTTAGTATGGAGCTGATCAGGGTCACACCACTGGTGATAGAGCAGACAGGAGATCAACCACAGGCTATTGCACATTCATTGGAGGCAACTTGGTTACGTGGAAGAGTAAGAAGCAGAAGGTGGTCTCTTGCTCAAGTGCAGAAGCTGAGTATAGAGCTATGCTGAAGCTTACCAACGAGCTGGTGTGGATCAAAGGCATCTTGAAGCATTTGGAGATTGATCAAGCCACGCCAATGACAATGCATTGTGATAACCAAGCAGCTATTCACATTGCTTCCAACTCAGTGTTTCATGAGAGAACCAAGCACATTGAAGTTGATTGTCACAAGGTGAGGCAGATGATTGTCCTAGGAGTTATCTTGCCATGCTACACTAGGAGTGAAGATCAGTTGGCTGATGTGTTCACTAAGGCTGCAAGACAAAAGACAATGGAGTCCATTCATATCAGATTGGGACTCATTGATCTTGGGAAGAGAAGGAGCTGATCCCCTTGGCTGTGAGGTCTTTACTCTTTTTCCCTCATCAAGGTTTTATCCCAATGGGTTTTCCTTGGTGAGGTTTTTAATGAGGAAGATCTCATGGCTATCCAAGCTTAGGCTTTCACAAAGCTAAGCTTGAGGGGGAGTGTTGAGATGAGGAGTTGAGATGAAGGCTTAGAGAGGCTTGGGTAATGAAAGGGATGAGGAGATGAAGTTCAGGGTGAAGTGTACGGAGTTACCATGTCCGTACCATTTGGAGTTACCACGGTAAATAAGAGATTGAACAACAAGAAGGAGGGAAAGGCCAAAGACACTTATGCAAAGGGAAGGTCACGGCCAAAGAAGGGAGATGACCGTTTATGGATAAGAGGAGGCGCGGCTTTACAGCTGGGACAGGCTGTAAAGGTGTTTGGCATCTGATCCAAGATGCTAAAGGGATCAAACGTGTGATGGCCCCTATTGGACGGATTCAAAACCGGCCAGCTCTTACCATTTGACTTCACATGCTTAAGCTACCTTAACCCATTTCGAAAACCCTATGTCCTCTAAGTATAAATATGTAATCTCCTCATTAATAAGAGATCAGACAGTTCTATCCAATTAATCACTCTAGTCTTTCATAATGATTCCTCACTAGTCATCTAATCACATAATCATCTCCTTATTCATCCTAAATCATTCTACTCTTTCACATACAAACTCAGATTATCTAAAACTCTTAGAGGAGAGGCATGGCGAGTGGTCAAGGTGGGCCAAAAGAGCTTTGGAAAGCTGTGGGTTATGGAGCAGTCATGGAAAGGAGAAGCCTTTACAAGAAATGACTGCAAATGAAGGTCAGGCGTGGAGCCTGAGGTCTGAAGAAAGAGCTGTTCAAGGAAACCACACAAGATGTGAGATTGGAGCAGTTTGTGGGAGTAGATCTGCACTGAAGAAGGTCTGTGAGGTCAAGGGAACTCGCAGCAGTCTTAAAAGAGGAGCAGAAGAACTTCATCAGCTTGTGGGAAAGCTGAAATACCTGTGGAAGGAGTTGAGTGTCTTGAGAACAAAGGCATCAGACCCGGAGATGATACAGAAGAGGATGGAGCAAGATGTAGTCTTGAGTCTTCTAGTCAGCTTAAACTCATCTTATGGTCAGCTGAGTATGCAAATGATCAAAGGTGAAGAGCAAGCAGATGTGGATGGGTTGTGTGACTTGATCCAAGCAGCGTATGATGTTCATGAGAAGAACAAGAAGCGGATCAAGAGGAGGAATGGTACAAAGTGTAAGAGGGCAAGCCTGAGGAGGTTGTCCAAGATATGGATCCGAGGAAGAAAGACTAGGATGAAGAGGAGACAACTTGAGGTGGAACTGAAAGTGATCAAGGAGATTCAGCAACTGATGGTGATGGGAGAATGCTCCTACTCAGCATACATGGGAGAAACAGTAGGAGACAGTGCGGATATGAGAGGAATGGATACCAAGAGGGCAGATGAGTGTGTGACAAAGAAGGAATGGGATGAGTTGATTAAGCATGTGTATGCTTTGGCTACGACCCGGAGTCTGGGTGCTCCTGCCAAAGCATCCACATCTAAACCCATCATCATTGACTCTGGAGCAACACACCACATGATCAGTGACAAGAGACTAATCAGTGAGGTTAAAGCAGCAACAGGGAGTGTCATGATAGCCAATGGTACCAGGATTCCAATAGAAGGAGTGGGAAACCTCAAGCTGTTTGAGAAGAACTCCACTGCCTTCTACCTACCTCAGTTTACATCCAATCTAATCTCAGTTAAGAAGGCTACAGTTGATCTGGATTGTCAAGTGGTTTTCAGACCAAATGAAGTTGAGTTCCAGGATTTGAAGACTGGAAGGGTTATTGGCAGAGGAGACAGCAAGCATCAGCTCTATCATCTCCAAACAACTGAAGCGCCTAGTCCTGTGGGGTTGTTAACTTGAAGAGAAGAAATGGAGAAACTAAAGGTGTTGAGTTGAGTTGGGGCTTGTGCAAAAGATAGGGCAAGGTGTCCAGAAGTGTCATGATGGATGTGCAATGTTAGGGCCAAGTCTAGGAGAGACTTAGAAGTGTATTTGGGAGCAAATGGACGAGTGTGCAAAGATAGGGAGAGGCAGTACGGACATGTACGGACAGTACGGATCTGTACAGACCAGGGCGACCCAGATTTGCATAACTCGGCCATTTGAGAAGTTTTGGAGTTGGTGCAAAAATAGGGCGAACCTGACGTCCCGGGAAAGCTTGTGCAATGTCTGGGCAAGGTTTGAGAGTTATAAAAGTGGTCCCAGTCTTGTGGATAAGGTTCTGATCAGATGGCATCAAAGGAGAATCAAGAAGATGCCATTGGAGTGTGATTGGCTAGTTTGGTCATGGGACAGGCTGGCCTTGGCTGTAAAGACAAGGGGAGCCACGACCATGAACCTGGACTGATCTGTGGACAGATTAGGAGGAGCCTAAGGAGAGCCAATCACAGCCCAGCCTTCCCCATTTTGAATTAAACCAATCAGGCTCCATCTCCTCTTAACCAATCAGCATCAACTACTCAGATTGCAACAAGACCAGCTCATCTACACCATCCATTCCTCTTAAGTTATTATCAGCCATTAGATATAGGTTTCTGATTGTGTAAACCTGTGTAAGCTTATAAATAAGCATGATGGACGAAATTGTATCTCTCTAAGAGAGTCTAAGAGAGAGAGGGGGATTTCCCCTCCTCCTTCATCAATGAAAGGGTTTTGAAAACCAGAAACACAAATCTATTCTCTAGTCTTAATCTCTCAGTCTCTCAGTCTCTTAATCTCTGTTTCTAAGTCTCTTATACACTCAAAAACACTCTTATCAATCTCTGTTCTTAAATCACCATTAAAAGCTCTCATCTTGCTCAATTGGAGCTTATACACATTCACACACACAACCAGAGTAGTACTCTATAAAAACTCACATGGTATCAGAGCCAGGTTCATCAGAACCTGGTTGAAGCTTCCGCACATCTCACACTCATACCTCAGCTCAAATCCAAGCCATGAAGACAGCTCCATCCAGTTCAGTTTCTCCATGAAGAAGAAGACTGAAGCTTGGCGCTTGTTCCTGGTTCCTCAACCTTTCTCATACCTGTCCTGATGAAGAGCCACGTTGGAAGCAAAGGTAGATGGAGAGGCCTAGCTAACCTGACTCCAAAACACCTTGTCCAAGTGTTTGTTGTTAACTTGAAGAGAAGAAATGGAGAAACTAAAGGTGTTGAGTTGAGTTGGGGCTTGTGCAAAAGATAGGGCAAGGTGTCCAGAAGTGTCCTGATGGATGTGCAAAGTTAGGGCCAAGTCTAGGAGAGACTTAGAAGTGTATTTGGGAGCAAATGGGCGAGTGTTCAAAGATAGGGCGAGGCAGTACGGACGTGTACGGACAGTACGGATCCGTACGGACCAGGGCGACCCAGATTTGCATAACTCGGCCATTTGAGAAGTTTTAGAGTTGGTGCAAAAATAGGGTGAGGCTGACGTCCCGGGAAAGCTTGTGCAATGTCTGGGCAAGGTTTGGGAGTTATAAAAGTGGTCCTAGCCTTGTGGATAAGGTTCTGATCAGATGGCATCAAAGGAGAATCAAGAAGATGCCATTGCAGTGTGATTGGCTACTTTAGTCATGGGACAGGCTGGCCTTGGCTGTAAAGACAAGGAGAGCCACGACCATGAACCTAGACTGATCTGTGGACAGATTAGGAGGAGCCTAAGGAGAGCCAATCATCATCCAGCCTTCCCCATTTTGAATTAAACCAATCAGGCTTCACCTCCTCTTAACCAATCAGCATCAACTACTCAGATTGCAACAAGACCAGCTCATCTACACCATCCATTCCTCTTAAGTTATTTACAGCCATTAGATATAGGTTTAAGATGTCTCAGATTGTAAAAGCCTATATAAAGAGATGTATGAGGCAATTTGTAACTCTTAAGAGAGTTAGGGGGATTTCCCCTTCTCCTTCATAATAGAAAAGTGTTCTTGGATCAGAATCCCTTAATCTCTCCCTTTCTTAGTCTCTAATCTCCTAATCTCTCAAAGTCTTTTGTTTCTGATCTGAGTAAACACTTAATCACTCATAAACACTTCCACTAATCTATCTCTCTCTAAATCACCTAAATCAAACTCTCTCTCTCTCTGCCCTATTGGGTTTCACACAAACACACAGCCTGAGATCTCTGAAAATCTCACATGGTATCAGAGCCAGGTTCATCTGATCTGGTTCTTAGCTTCCGCAAAAGCTCACAAGCTCCTCTCATGTCGTTTTGAAACCAAGACCAAGCTTAGATGATCCAGCCGGCTGTTCAACATCTCAAGTGGAAGATGGGTTCATCCCTGGTGTCCAGAAGCTGTATGTGGTCGTTTCTCACCCTCTCATGACGCCCATGAAGAAAGAAGGCTCTTGGAAACAAGGCATGAAGTGGTCTGATCAACCAAGCTTCAAAGCTTTATACAAGCTGTTTCTTATTCACTGTCCAAGAAGAAAGGTGATAGCTTTCATCTGGTACTGGTGTGGCGAGTGTAACATGAAGAAAGGTGGGGTCTTTGACATGGAGAGTTCAAGAGAAAGGTCCTTGGAAGAAGGAGAAGTTGGGGTCGACACCAACAGCTCACTGTCTTGCCATGTTCTATGGAGTTTCAAGGAACTAACACTAGTTCCTTGGCTGTAAGAAACCTCTTTCTCTTGTTTAAAGCTTGTGTATGTGAACTGAATGATGTATTAAACAGGTTGTGATGTTGTGATGTGATTGAAAACCTGAGGATGTGTTTAAAGATTGCTAGATATGAAATGTTTATAATCTGTCCCAGGATGCTTAAAAAGAGTTGGTTGGTGACTGAGAATTGTTGCTTGAATCTGGTTCATAATGAATGTCTGTTAGGGAGTTAGTAGTATTGTCTAAACCTGACTGCTTTCATGAATTGAAACCGAGCTTAAAGTGGAGTGTAGAGTGTTGTTGCTGCCTTAGGTTGATGCACTTTGATTCAAGTCTAAGATGCAGTTAAGGCAGAAGTTAAAATGCCTAAGTAGCTTGCATAAATCTGGAAAAGAAAGTGCTTGTGCTTAGAGAGTTTGCTTGCAAAGATTAGAACTTGAAAGTGTCTTGTATAATCTGTAGCAATGCTTGTGATATTGGTGATCAACCTTGATGATGTGTCAAGGATTGATACCAATACCTTTGTGTCTTATCTATGCTGGAGTTTGAGTGATGTTTCAGGTTCACAAGAAGTGTTCTTTGCTCACCATCCATCCAAGTAGAAGAGGAAGACTTTGCCCATTGTTGAAGCAATGGAGAGTGGCTTGTGTGTATGGCCGGTTGAGAAGCGCAGCTAGTGATAGTGATGCGCTCCTGGTTCATGGAGACACACAAGGAAAGGTCATCACCTAAGTCTTGAGGAGACCGGTGACCTGAAGGCATTGGAGCTGAAGGAAATGGGAGATCGGTTGACTTAAGCGCAGCTGTAGGAAGTGATGCGCTCCCGGTTTGGAGTCTCATTGAGGCTCACTTCAAGCTTGAACCTAGACTCAGTCAAGCTTGAGGTGGGGATTCAAGTGAGCTACCAGAAGATTCTCGAAGCTCAGTGACCTGTTTCCTCCTTACCATTGCAAGCTTCCGAAGAAGGAGCCAACCCGGGTTTAGGCAGTTGCGTGTCTACTCAAGAGATTGTTCAGAGCAGTCTTGGCTGTGTATGAAGAAGGTTACTCTATCAATGCGGCCTCTAGTGTGAGGTGATTGAAGAGGGAACTGAGGTATCTACCAGGAGTCCATCAAGGGTGGCAAGTTATGAAGAGAGGTTGCAATGGTTTGTTCAGTCCAGATCATGAAGCCTTCTTGCTGTCCAAGCTTGATCCTTGCAAGAGGTCTCAAGCTTGAGGGGGAGTGTTGAAGTGGCTTCACTGATCAGATGGAGTTTCAGAAGTGTGGGATTCAAGTGGCTAGTGAAGAGCAGCCACTCCTCACCATCTAAACAAGGGAGTAAACCTTATCTATTCTTTATATACATTCATGATATGTTTATCTCTTGGGGACTGATACACTTGTGGAATGATGTATCAGGTACTTGTATCTATCAAGGAAGATCTGGTGTGTCCAAACACTTCAACCTAACAAGAAGTTAGGTGAAAGGGGGAGAGACCAAGATCTGTCTGAAGAAGAGTACAAGAAGTGTTGATGATGAGCAAGAAGAGTGGGTTCTATCTTGCATCACATGAGGGCCATGATCCAGAGTCTTTGTGTCCCTTACATTGTTGGTAAGGCACAAAGACTCACTGGCCAATCCCTAGGCCTTGGAGACTTTACTCTTTTTCCCTCATCAAGGTTTTGTCCCAAAGGGTTTTCGTTGGTGAGGTTTTTAATGAGGAAGTTCTTCAAGGTTCCAAGCTTGACTTAGGATCAACTAAAGTCAAGCTTGAGGGGGAGTGTTAACTTGAAGAGAAGAAATGGAGAAACTAAAGGTGTTGAGTTGAGTTGGGGCTTGTGCAAAAGATAGGGCAAGGTGTCCAGAAGTGTCCTGATGGATGTGCAAAGTTAGGGCCAAGTCTAGGAGAGACTTAGAAGTGTATTTGGGAGCAAATGGGCGAGTGTTCAAAGATAGGGCGAGGCAGTACGGACGTGTACGGACAGTACGGATCCGTACGGACCAGGGCGACCCAGATTTGCATAACTCGGCCATTTGAGAAGTTTTAGAGTTGGTGCAAAAATAGGGTGAGGCTGACGTCCCGGGAAAGCTTGTGCAATGTCTGGGCAAGGTTTGGGAGTTATAAAAGTGGTCCTAGCCTTGTGGATAAGGTTCTGATCAGATGGCATCAAAGGAGAATCAAGAAGATGCCATTGCAGTGTGATTGGCTACTTTAGTCATGGGACAGGCTGGCCTTGGCTGTAAAGACAAGGAGAGCCACGACCATGAACCTAGACTGATCTGTGGACAGATTAGGAGGAGCCTAAGGAGAGCCAATCATCATCCAGCCTTCCCCATTTTGAATTAAACCAATCAGGCTTCACCTCCTCTTAACCAATCAGCATCAACTACTCAGATTGCAACAAGACCAGCTCATCTACACCATCCATTCCTCTTAAGTTATTTACAGCCATTAGATATAGGTTTAAGATGTCTCAGATTGTAAAAGCCTATATAAAGAGATGTATGAGGCAATTTGTAACTCTTAAGAGAGTTAGGGGGATTTCCCCTTCTCCTTCATAATAGAAAAGTGTTCTTGGATCAGAATCCCTTAATCTCTCCCTTTCTTAGTCTCTAATCTCCTAATCTCTCAAAGTCTTTTGTTTCTGATCTGAGTAAACACTTAATCACTCATAAACACTTCCACTAATCTATCTCTCTCTAAATCACCTAAATCAAACTCTCTCTCTCTCTGCCCTATTGGATTTCACACAAACACACAGCCTGAGATCTCTGAAAATCTCACATTTGTTGCATCTGGTTACAAGAAAGATGTCTAGAAGATGGTGACTGTATGTATGGAGAAAGGAGGGGTCTTTGAGCTGGAGAAACAAGAAGATGGTCATGAGTAGAAGGAAGAGAGGTTGGGTGACGACCTGTAACTCTCAGATCCAACAAGCCATGACCTTAATGCCATTGGAGGTTGAAGGAACCAAACAGGTTCCTTGACTGTAAGCTATTACTATCCCTTCTTGATAATGAGCTTGTGTTATTGACTGGTTGTGATGTTGTGATGTGATTGAAAACCTGAGGATTGTTTAAAGATTGCTAAATGAAAATGATTTGGAATCTGTCCCAGGATGCTTAAAGAGACTTGTTTGGTGATTGAGATTGAATTAATATGCTTAGCTCCAGTTCATAGTGATGCTTGTTGTGATTAATTGAATCTGCTTGCATACATGTAATGAATCTGATTGAAAGCTGTTGCATATAGTCTTGTGGCTGTCTTACATTGAAGCATTAGATTTAAGTCTAAATTGCTGAGTAAAGGAGCTTTAAAAATTGCCTAAGTAGCTTGTATTGAATCTATTAGGATCATGCTAGTGCTTAGAGAGTTTGCTTGCAAAGATTAGAACTTGAAAATGTCTAGTTTAATCTGTTGCATTGCTTAAAGACATTGGTGTTCAAACTTGATGATGCATCAAGGGTTGACCCAATGCACTTGTGTCTTATCTTTGCTGGAGTTTGAGTGATGTTTCAGGTTCACAAGAGGTGTTCTTGGTTCACCATCCATCCGAGTTGAAAGAGGAAGACTTTGCCCATTGTGTGGAGCAATGGAGAGTTGAGAAAGAAGTGGTGATGCGCCACTGGTGTGAAGTCTCACTGAAGCTCACTTGCAAGCTTGGACCTATACTCAATCCAAGCTTGAGGAGGGGAGTTTAGTGAGCTATCAGTCGGACCAAGAAGGTTCAGAAGGTCCATTGCAAGCAACTGAAGATGAAGGAGCCATCCGGGTCTAGGCAGTGGCGTGTCTAGGCAAGAGAGTGTTCAGAGCACTCTTGGCTGTGAGAAGATGAAGACTTTATCAGTGCGGCTTCTAGAGTGAGGTGGCTGAAGAGGTAGCTGAAGCTTCCACAAGCACTCCATGAAGATGGCGAGTTCAGAAGGTGTTGCAATGGAGTAATGGTGCAGATCATGAAGCTATCCATCCAAGCTTGTTCTTGTGAGATTCTCAAGCTTGAGGGGGAGTGTTGAAGCTTACATGATCTGAGAGTACTTGGTGGTTATTCAAGAAGAGGAGCAGATCAGTTATGAAGCATAATGAAGGATGAAGAAGCAATCACCAATGCGGCCTCTAGAGTGAGGTGATTGGTACTACAGTCTGAAGCATCCTGTCATGAAGGTTTCAGTAACATGGTGGTGACTCATGAAGAAGAAGCAGCCAAGACTCAGCTTGTATCTATCAAAGAAGATCTGGTAGTCCGAGCACTTGATCACAACAAGAAGGTTGTGAGAAAGGGGGAGAGACCAAGATCTGTCTAAAGAAGAGTACAAGAAGTGTTGATGATGAGCAAGAGGAGTGGGTTCTATCTTGCATCACATGAGGGCCATGATCCAGAGTCTTTGTGTCCCTTACATTGTTGGTAAGGCACAAAAACACACTGGCCAATCCCTAGGCCTTGGAGACTTTACTCTTTTTCCCTCATCAAGGTTTTGTCCCAAAGGGTTTTCCTTGGTGAGGTTTTTAATGAGGAAGTTCTTCAAGGTTCCAAGCTTGACTTAGGATCAACTAAAGTCAAGCTTGAGGGGGAGTGTTAACTTGAAGAGAAGAAATGGAGAAACTAAAGGTGTTGAGTTGAGTTGGGGCTTGTGCAAAAGATAGGGCAAGGTGTCCAGAAGTGTCATGATGGATGTGCAATGTTAGGGCCAAGTCTAGGAGAGACTTAGAAGTGTATTTGGGAGCAAATGGACGAGTGTGCAAAGATAGGGAGAGGCAGTACGGACATGTACGGACAGTACGGATCTGTACAGACCAGGGCGACCCAGATTTGCATAACTCGGCCATTTGAGAAGTTTTGGAGTTGGTGCAAAAATAGGGCGAACCTGACGTCCCGGGAAAGCTTGTGCAATGTCTGGGCAAGGTTTGAGAGTTATAAAAGTGGTCCCAGTCTTGTGGATAAGGTTCTGATCAGATGGCATCAAAGGAGAATCAAGAAGATGCCATTGGAGTGTGATTGGCTAGTTTGGTCATGGGACAGGCTGGCCTTGGCTGTAAAGACAAGGGGAGCCACGACCATGAACCTGGACTGATCTGTGGACAGATTAGGAGGAGCCTAAGGAAAGCCAATCACAGCCCAGCCTTCCCCATTTTGAATTAAACCAATCAGGCTCCATCTCCTCTTAACCAATCAGCATCAACTACTCAGATTGCAACAAGACCAGCTCATCTACACCATCCATTCCTCTTAAGTTATTATCAGCCATTAGATATAGGTTTCTGATTGTGTAAACCTGTGTAAGCTTATAAATAAGCATGATGGACGAAATTGTATCTCTCTAAGAGAGTCTAAGAGAGAGAGGGGGATTTCCCCTCCTCCTTCATCAATGAAAGGGTTTTGAAAACCAGAAACACAAATCTATTCTCTAGTCTTAATCTCTCAGTCTCTCAGTCTCTTAATCTCTGTTTCTAAGTCTCTTATACACTCAAAAACACTCTTATCAATCTCTGTTCTTAAATCACCATTAAAAGCTCTCATCTTGCTCAATTGGAGCTTATACACATTCACACACACAACCAGAGTAGTACTCTATAAAAACTCACAGGGGTCTGTGTGTTTAAGCAGCACAACAGATAGGTGTGATAATCTCACATGGCATGCAAGGCTGGGACATCCTCATGCCAAGGCAATTGAACTGATTCTACCAAGTATGGCGTTCAATCACTTGGAGTGTGAAGCTTGTATACTTGGAAAGCACTGTAGGACTGTCTTCACAACATCAGAAACCAGATATGAGAATTGCTTTGATCTGGTGCATTCAGACGGGTGGACAGCTCCCTGTATGTCTAGAGACAGCCATAAGTACTTTGTGACATTCATTGATGAGAAGTCAAAGTACACATGGATCACCATGATTCCCTCCAAAGACAGAGTCCTAGAAGCCTTCATGAACTTCCAAGCATATGTTACCAACCAGTACAATGCCACTGTGAAGATTCTGAGGTCTGATAATGGAGGAGAATACACTAGCAATGCTTTCAAGAGTCATCTTGCAAAGCATGGGATTGTGCAACAAACTAGCTGTCCTTACACACCACAACAAAATGGGGTGGCTGAGAGGAAGAACAGACATTTGATGGAGGTTGCGAGATCAATAATGTTCCACATGAATGTTCCTAAGAGGTTTTGGAGTGATGCTGTTCAGACCGCTTGCTATCTCATCAATAGAGTGCCAACCCGTGTCTTGAAGAAACTGTCTCCCTTTGAAGTATTGAACAAGACCAAGCCACACATTGATCATTTGAGAGTTTTTGGATGCTTATGTTATGTGATGATTCCCGGAGAAAGAAGGAACAAGCTAGAAGCAAAGAGTACTAAAGCTATGTTCATTGGGTACTCAATCACTCAGAAAGGCTACAAATGTTATGATCCAATAACCAGGAGGGTTATGGTGTCTAGAGAAGTGAAGTTTGTTGAGTCTAAAGGGTATTATGAGGAGAAGAAATGGGAAGACCTAGAGGATCTGTCCCGAGCTCCATCAGAGAAGGCAACAACATTGAGAGTGTTGTTGGAGAGGCTAGGGATAGGATTATCCCAAGATCAGGAACCAGGAAGAACATGCCCTTCTAATCAAGCTGGAGAAGCTGGAGGAACAACCCCTCTTGATCATGAGAGGGGGAATGGATCTGAATCAGGGGAGCAGGAGCATAACCAAGAGGATTCAGGTCAGCATGATCAGGAGGAGACACAGGAAGTAGAGAATGTTGCTCAGTCTACTGGAGATGAGCAAGGAGAACCTACTGGTTTAAGAGAGGAAGCACAAGAGAATGTTCAGGCTGAAGAACAGGTTGAGACCTTGCGGAGGAGCACAAGGATAAGGAGGGATCCTTCCAACTGGGTAAACACGAGAGTGTACTACAATGCCCAGGCTGTGGAGCATCCCTCTCAAGCTGTGTGTTCCTTTGCTGAGTTTCCAGAGGAGCATCATGCCTTTATGATTAGTCTGGATGAGAGCTATATACCAAGGACATATGAAGAAGCTATGCTAGACAAGGAATGGAAAGAATCAGTGGGAGCTGAAGCAGGTGCTATGATCAAAAATGATACATGGTATGAGAGTGAGCTGCCTAAGGGAAAGAGGGCTGTATCTAGTAGATGGATCTTCACAATCAAGTATCTAGCAAATGGACAGATTGATAGGAAGAAGACCAGATTGGTTGCAAGAGTATTTACACAGACCTATGGAGAGGATTACATTGATACCTTTGCACCAGTAGCTAAGCTACATACAGTTCGGATTGTGTTGTCTATTGCAACAAACTTGGAGTGGGATTTGTGGCAGATGGATGTGAAGAATGCTTTCCTGCAAGGTGAGCTAGAAGATGAGGTATATATGCTTCCACCTCCTGGTCTTGAACATCTAGTGAAGCCAGGAAATGTCTTGAGATTGAAGAAGGCTATATATGGGCTGAAGCAGTCTCCTAGAGCTTGGTACAGAAAGCTTAGTACAACTCTCAATGGGAGAGGGTTCAGGAAGTCTGAACTAGATCATACACTCTTCACACTGGTTGGACCATCAGGGATCATAGTAATTTTGGTGTATGTGGATGATTTGATTATCACAGGGAGTGATAAGGCTGGGATTAAAGCCACAAAAGAGTTTCTCAAGTCTGTGTTTGATATTAAAGACTTGGGAGAGATGAAGTATTTTTTGGGGATTGAGATATGCAGATCTAAGGAGGGTTTGTTTATGTCTCAAAGGAAGTACACTATGGATATGCTGAAGGAGACTGATATGATTGGAGGAAAGATAGCTAAGACACCTCTTGAGGAAGGGTATAAGGTCTTGCGTGAGGGGGAGGTTGAAGAGAACCAGTTGTTTGAGGATGCTAAGCTGTATAGAAGGATGGTGGGTAAGCTGATCTACTTGACTATCACCAGACCTGATATATGCTTTGCTGTGAATCAAGTGAGCCAACATATGCAGGCGCCAAAGGTACATCACTGGAAGATGGTTGATAGGATACTGAGGTATTTGAGTGGCTCGCATGGACAAGGAGTTTGGATGGGTTGCAATGGCAGTACAGAAGTGGTTGGGTATTGTGATGCTGATTGGGCAGGAGATAGAGTGGACAGGAGATCAACTACTGGGTATTGTACATTCATTGGAGGGAACTTGGTCACTTGGAAGAGTAAGAAGCAGAAGGTTATCTCCTGTTCAAGTGCTGAAGCTGAGTATAGAGCCATGTTGAAGCTGACAAACGAGTTGGTGTGGATCAAGGGGATCTTGAAGCATTTGGAGATTGAGCAGAGTACTCCTATGACAATGCATTGTGACAATCAAGCAGCTATCCACATTGCTTCTAACTCAGTCTTTCATGAGAGGACAAAGCACATAGAAGTTGATTGCCACAAGGTGAGGCAGATGATTATCTTAGGAGTGATTCTGCCATGTTATACAAGAAGTGAAGATCAACTTGCAGATGTGTTTACTAAGGCAGCAAGATTAAAGACAATGGAGTCCATACTATCCAGGCTTCGACTCATTGATCTTACTCCCAGGAGCTGATCCCCTCGTCATGAGATCTCCACTCTTTTTCCCTCATCAAAGTTTTATCCCATTGGGTTTTCTTTGATGAGGTTTTTAATGAGGGAAGATCTCATGGCAATCCAAGCTTGACTTGTTCCATATGGTCAAGCTTGAGGGGGAGTGTTAAGTTGGTGAGACAGTAACTTTAGAGTTTTACTGTGGTAACTTTATTTTAACCACAGTAACTACTTGGGGAAGTTATCTGATGGGATGAGAAGGTAACTTAGTGAAGAGAAGAGAGGAAACTCGACCAAAGAGGATAAGGGAGGATAAGGAAGGATAAGGGAGCACTTTGACAGCCTGTATGATGCTGGAAAGGAGAGGATGCTTTTACACTAGTGCAAGCATGTGAGAAAGCACAGCCAAGCATTTCAAAAGGAGTTCCAGCCTGTCCATTGACTACACATGCTTATGGATTTCGAAATTCACTTAATCAGCCTTATCTCTTCATATATATCTTGTATCTGATACATTAAATCAATTAATGGAGTTTTGAGCCTCTCTCTCTCTATTCTCTCTCTATTCTCTAAAATCTCTTAATCTCTTTGGTACTTTTATCTGATTATCTCTGATTATTTGAATCATACTCTTAAAACACAAAAGTGTTTACTCTAGCTGCAAGTGAGAAGCAAACCGATTCCTACACAGCCTCTAAACCTATCATAATTGATTCTGGAGCAACACATCATATGATCAGTGATAGGAGTCTGATAAGTGACGTCAGGGCTGCAACAGGGTGTGTTACCATAGCTAATGGCGCTCAGATCCCAGTAGAAGGAATGGGAAACCTCAAGCTGTTTGAGAAGAGCTCAACCGCCTTATATCTGCCTCAGTTCACTTCAAATCTGATATCTGTTAAGAAAGCTACAATTGATCTGGATTGTCAAGTAGTATTCAGGCCAAATGAAGTTGAGTTTCAAGATTTGAAGACTGGAAGAGTTATTGGCAGAGGGGATAGCAAGCATCACTTATATCATCTCCAAACAGCTAAGACTCTTAATCCCATTAACTCTATGTGCCTGAGTAGTGCTGCTGATAGGTGTGATAGTATGACTTGGTATGCTAGATTAGGACATCCTCATGCTCGTGCAATTGAGTTAATCATGCCTAATATGTCATTTAATCACTTGGAGTGTGAAGCATGCATATTAGGAAAGCATTGTAGGACTGTCTTTCCAGCATCAGAGACTATATATGAGCATTGCTTTGATCTAGTTCACTCAGATGTGTGGACATCTCCGTGTGAGTCTAGGGATAGCCAGAAGTACTTTGTAACTTTTATTGATGAGAAATCAAAGTATACATGGGTCACTTTGATTCCCTCTAAAGATAGAGTCCTAGAAGCCTTTATGAACTTCCAAGCATATGTAACTAATCAATACAATGCTACTGTGAAGGTGCTAAGATCTGATAATGGAGGAGAATACACTAGCAATGCTTTCAAGAGTTATCTAGCAAAGCATGGGATTGTGCAGCAGACAAGCTGTCCTTACACACCACAGCAGAATGGGGTGGCTGAGAGAAAGAATAGGCACTTGATGGAGGTAGCAAGGTCAATGATGTTTCATGCAAATGTTCCAAAGAGGTTTTGGCGGGATGCTGTTCAGACTGCATGCTATCTCATCAACAGAGTTCCGACCAAGATCCTAAAGAATCTGTCTCCCTTTGAGGTATTGAACAAGACTAAACCACACCTTTATTAGATTTTGTGATTTAAAGAGTGATTAAGTTTAATCTGAGAATTAAAGAGATTGGAGATTAAGAACAAGAGAGAGAGAGAGACTCAAAACTCCATTAGATTGATTAATGAGAGAGTTTACAACATATATAGATAAGAGATACACAAAAACGTCCAGGTTCAGTCTAGCTAGGATAAGAAGCATGTGTAGTCAAAGATGCTTGATTTAAACTAGCCAATAAGGTTCCTCACATGCTTGGGTATCTTGCTTTAACTTTCCAGCTAGTGCCAGCCTGTCTAAAGCTCTCTAGCATTGACCAGACCTTATCCAAACTCCTCCTTGCTTATCCAGACTCCTCCTGGCGTGTTTCACTCTCCAAATGGATGCAAGGTAACTTCCAAAGCCTTTTAACTCAGTTACCACAGTAACTTAATTAAGTTACTGAGGTAAATCTCCAAAGTTACTGTCTGCTCCAACTCTCTTCCTCTATCCATGTATCAACTCTTCATCACTTCATCTCAACACTTTATTCTCTCATCTCAACACTCCCCCTCAAGCTTGACCATGTGGAACAAGTCAAGCTTGGAAGAACCATGAGATCTCCCTCATTAAAACCTCATTAAGGAAAACCCATTGGGACAAAACCTTAATGAGGAAAGAGTAGAGATCACATGATCAGGAGAGTGTATAGACTAGTCCTTAGGCGAGAGATCAATGAGTCCTAACCTAATGTGTATGGACTCCATTGTCTTTTGCCTTGCTGCCTTTGTGAACACATCTGCTAACTGATCCTCACTCCGAGTATAACAAGGTAGAATCACCCCAAGAATCATCATCTGCCTCACCTTGTGACAATCAACCTCAATGTGCTTTGTTCTCTCATGGAACACAGAATTAGATGCAATGTGGATAGCTGCTTGATTATCACAATGCATTGTCATTGGCGTTGCTTGAATAATCTCCAGATGCTTCAAAATCCCTTTTATCCACACTAGCTCATTTGTAAGCTTCAGCATGCTCTATACTCGGCCTCAGCACTGGAGCAAGACACTACCTTCTGCTTCTTACTCTTCCAAGTGACCAAGTTACCACCAATGAATGTACAATAGCCTGTGGTTGATCTTCTGTCTGCTCGGTCTCCAGCCCAATCTGCATCACAGTAGCCTACAACCTCAGTACTCTTGTTACATCCCATCCATACTCCAAGACCAGTAGTTCCATTCAGATACATCAAGATCCTTTCCACCATCCGCCAATGGTGCTCCTTAGGAACTTGCATGTGTTGACTGACTTGATTCACCGCAAAACACACATCAGGTCTAGTAATGGTAAGATAAATCAACTTCCCCACCAGCTTCCTATATAGCTTAGGATCATGGAACGGCTTGCTATCCTCAATCTCCCCCTCACGTGGAACCTTGTAACCATCCTCCATTGGCATCTTGGCTGTCTTTCCTCCATAGGCATCTGCTCCCTTCAAGAGATCAATCACATACTTCCTTTGGGACATAAACAATCCTTCCTTTGATCTGCATATCTCAATCCCAAGAAAATACTTCATTTCCCCCAAGTCTTTAATCTCAAAGCTTGCCTTGAGATACTCCTTTGTAGCCTTGATGCCTTCCTTATCACTGCCTGTGATGATGATATCATCCACATACACAAGCAACACCACAATACCAGATGAGGTGGTTAGGGTAAAGAGAGTGTGATCCAATTCTGACTTTCTGAACCCTCTCCCATTCAGTGTAGTACTCAACTTGTTGTACCATGCCCTTGGAGACTGCTTGAGACCATAGATAGCTTTCCTCAACCTCAACACATTACCCTTCTTTACTAGATGTTCAAGACCTGGTGGTGGATGCATGTATACTTCATCTTCCAACTCTCCTTGAAGGAATGCATTCTTCACATCCATTTGCCACAAATCCCACTCAAGATTCACAGCTAAAGATAATACAATCCTGATAGTATGAAGTTTAGCCACAGGAGCAAAGGTCTCAACATAGTCCACAGGAGTAAATCCTCTTGCCACCAACCTAGATTTGCGCCTCTCTATTCTCCCATCAGGATGAAACTTGATTGTGAACACCCATTTACTAGTCACTACCTTCTTCCCTTTAGGCAGTTCACTCTCATACCACGTTTCATTCTTAATCATGGCTCCGGACTCATCAGCAACTGAATCTCTCCACTCCTTTAAAGCCATAGCTTCTTCATATGTCCTTGGAATATAGCTCTCATCCAAGCTTACTGTGAAGGCTGTATGCTCGTCCGGAAACTCTGCAAAGGAACACATAGCTTGAGAAGGATGCTCCACAGACTGGGCATTGTAGTACACTCTCGTGTTTACCCAGTTGGAAGCATCTCTCTTCACCCTTGTGCTCCTCCTTAGCTCCTGAACTTGTTCTTCTTGTGGCTCTTGCCCATCTTCACTTGATTGAGCACCACTCTCATTTGACCCATTAGGATCTCCTTCCCACTCTCCACTCTCATCTGAGCCAGTAGACTCTCTTTGCCCATCTCCACTAGACTGAGCACCACTCTCTACTTCCTGTGTCACCTCTTGATTATGCTGGCCTGAATCTTCTTGATTTTGCACTTGCTCATGAGATTCAGTTCCATTCCCCCTCTCATGATCAAGAGGAGTTGTTCTTTCAGTTTCACTAGTCGGATTGGAAGACTCTCTTCTTCCAGATTCCTGATCCTGGGATAACCCTATCCCTAGCTTCTCCAACAGCACCCTCAGTGTTGTTGCTCTATCAGATGGAGCTTGAGACAAATCCTTCAGATTTTCCCACTCCTTTTCTTCATAATACCCTTTTGATTCAATAAACTTCACTTCTCTAGATACCATCACTCTCCTTGCTTCAGGATCATAGCACTTGTATCCCTTCTGAGTGATAGAGTATCCAATGAACATAGCCTTAGTACTCTTTGCCTCCAGCTTGTTTCTCTGTTCTCCTGGAGTCATGACATAGCATACACACCCAAATACTCGTAGGTGATCAATAAAAGGCTTGCTCTTATTCAGCACCTCAAATGGAGACAGATTCTTCAGTATCTTTGTTGGGACCCGGTTGATGAGATAGCAAGCAGTCTGTACAGCATCTCCCCAAAAACGTTTTGGGACATTTGCATGAAACATCATCGACCTAGCAACCTCCATCAAGTGCCTATTCTTCCTCTCAGCTACACCATTCTGCTGTGGTGTGTAGGGACAACTGGTCTGATGCACAATCCCATGCTTGGCTAGATGACTCTTAAAGGCATTGCTGATGTATTCACCTCCGTTGTCTGATCTCAGTACCTTCACAGTGGCATTGTATTGATTAGATACATATGCTTGGAAGTTCATAAAAGCTTCTAGCACCCTATCTTTAGATGGAAGCAATGTGAGCCATGTATACTTAGACTTCTCATCAATGAATGTCACAAAGTATTTATGGCTGTCTCTAGACATGCATGGAGCGGTCCACACATCAGAGTGAACTAGATCAAAGCAATGCTCATAAGTAGTCTCAGATGTTGGGAAAACAGTCCTACAATGCTTTCCTAATATGCATGCTTCACAATTCAAGTGATTGAATGACATATTAGGGATTATCAATTCAATGGCACGAGCATGAGGATGTCCTAATCTAGCATGCCAAGTAATACTATCAATCTTCTCAGCAGTACTACTCAAGCAAATAGAATCAAAGGGATTAGAGGTCTTAGCCAAGTTGAGGTGGTATAGCTGATTCTTGCTGTCTCCTCTGCCAATGACTCTCCCAGTCTTCAAATCTTGAAACTCCACTTCATCAGGTCTGAATACTACTTGACAATCAAGATCAATGGTAGCTTTCTTCACAGATAATAGATTTGAAGTGAACTGAGGCATGTAGAAGGCAGCCGTGTCCTTCTCAAACAGTTTTAGCTTTCCCACTCCTTCTATTGGGATCATGGCACCATTAGCTATCATAACACTCCCTGTTGCAGCCTTGATCTCACTTATAAGCCTCCTATCACTGATCATATGATGACTTGCTCCAGAATCAATCACAATGGGTTTAGAAGCTCCGGATTGTATAGCATGCTTCCTGCTTGCTGCTAAGGCTTGTACTTGTTCCATGAACACTCTCCATTCCTTCCTGGTGATGCGATCATCAGCTCCACTCCCTTTCTCCTGCTCTTTTAACACCCCACTGTCTTCTACTGATTCCCCCATGTAGGCTGAGTAAGAACACTCTCCCACAACTCTCTTCCTACCCTTTCCTATGTTGATAGAAGCTTTGGATAGCATTCTGCATCTTCTCTTCTTCCGGAAGCCCTCACTCCTACTCCCGGTTAGCCTCCATGAGCTCTCACTCCTACTCATGGTTAGCTTCTGGAAGCTCTCACTCCTACTCCCAGTTGGCTTCCATGAGCTCTCACTCCTACTCATGGTTAGCCTCTCATCATCTCTCATTATCTCATACGCCCTTCTTATAAGCACACAGACCTCTTCCATTTCCGGAAGCTGTTCCCCTCTTAGAACCATCTCCACCAGCCACCCATATGATGACTCCATGCTCGCCAAGAGCTTCAAGACTGTCGCTTGCTCTTGTGTAGTATCTCCATCCACATGGGATCTCAACCCTTGTAGTTCAACCCACAAATGTTGTAGCTTCCTCACATGGTTATTAAACCCTTCTCTTCCTGGTTTAACTTCACTAATCACCTTCTTGACTCCATACACTCTCCTAAGACTGATCTTGTTCTCATAAACATCTTCAATCTTCTCAAGCAGTGTACTTTCTTCAAGACTAAAGCAATCTCCACTTGTTTCTCTTGCTGTCTGATCTTTCTCAGCAGCTTTACCCTTCAAAGACTCTTCCTTCTCATGGTTTCTCCAAACTCCACACCTTTTCAGAGTTGTTTTCATTTGTGAGAACCACCCCCACTCATTCCCTCTCTCTTTCTTCTCTTCACGCCTTGTTGTACCAGATTGAAGCAGCTCCATTTTCTTTAGCCTAGATCTTCCCTCAAATGCTTCCAATCTCTCACGCCAAGATTAACCACAAGCTAGACACCTCTTCTGACCTTGTCAAACACCTAAAGGGACTCCCTTGAAGCTGACTCTCCAAAAGAAACACCAACAGACACAATCTTGACTTTTAAAGGATCTAGCTCTTGAAAAAAATCTCAAGAACTCTCAAGAACACTCAAGAACACTCAAGAACATTTGAAAAACGAAATCACTCTCTCCTTTTAGAGGAACCTGGCTCTGATACCATATTAGATTTTGTGATTTAAAGAGTGATTAAGTTTAATCTGAGAATTAAAGAGATTGGAGATTAAGAACAAGAGAGAGAGAGAGACTCAAAACTCCATTAGATTGATTAATGAGAGAGTTTACAACATATATAGATAAGAGATACACAAAAACGTCCAGGTTCAGTCTAGCTAGGATAAGAAGCATGTGTAGTCAAAGATGCTTGATTTAAACTAGCCAATAAGGTTCCTCACATGCTTGGGTATCTTGCTTTAACTTTCCAGCTAGTGCCAGCCTGTCTAAAGCTCTCTAGCATTGACCAGACCTTATCCAAACTCCTCCTTGCTTATCCAGACTCCTCCTGGCGTGTTTCACTCTCCAAATGGATGCAAGGTAACTTCCAAAGCCTTTTAACTCAGTTACCACAGTAACTTAATTAAGTTACTGTGGTAAATCTCCAAAGTTACTGTCTGCTCCAACTCTCTTCCTCTATCCATGTATCAACTCTTCATCACTTCATCTCAACACTTTATTCTCTCATCTCAACAACCTTGATCATTTGAGAGTCTTTGGGTGTTTATGTTATGTGATGGTTCCCGGAGAGAGGAGGAACAAGCTAGAAGCAAAGAGTACTAAAGCTATGTTCATTGGGTACTCAATCACTCAGAAAGGGTACAAATGTTATGATCCAATAACCAGGAGGTTTTTGGTATCCAGAGAAGTGAAGTTTGTGGAGTCTAAAGGATATTTATGAGGAGAAGAAATGGGAAGACCTAGAGGATCTGTCCCGAGCTCCAACAGAGAAGGCAACAACACTGAGAGTGTTGTTGGAGAGGCTAGGGATAGGATTATCCCAAGATCAGAAACCAGGAAGGAGAGAACCTTCTAACCAAGCTGGAGAAGCTGGAGAAACAACCCCTCTTGATCATGAGAGGGGGAATGGATCTGAATCAGAGGAGAAGGAGCAAAACCAAGAGGATTCAGGACAGCATGATCATGAGGAGACACATGAAGTAGAGAATGTTGTTCAGTCTACTGGTACAGAGGAGAGTGAGGATCAGTCAGATGGAAATGAGCAGGGAGAACCTACTGGCTTAGGAGAAGAAACACAAGATAATATTCAGGCTGAAGAATACGTTGAGACCCTGCGGAGGAGCACAAGGATAAAGAGGGATCCTTCCAACTGGGTAAACACGAGAGTGTACTACAATGCCCAGGCTGTGGAGAATCCTTCTCAAGCTGTGTGTTCCTTTGCTGAGTTTCCAGAGGAGCATCATGCCTTTATGATTAGTCTGGATGAGAGTTATGTACCAAGGACTTATGAAGAAGCTATGTTAGACAAGGAATGGAAAGAATCAGTGGGAGCTGAAGCAGGTGCTATGATCAAAAATGATACATGGTATGAGAGTGAGCTGCCTAAGGGAAAGAGGGCTGTATCTAGTAGATGGATCTTCACAATCAAGTATCTAGCAAATGGACAGATTGATAGGAAGAAGACCAGATTGGTTGCAAGAGGATTTACACAGACCTATGGAGAGGATTACATTGATACCTTTGCACCAGTAGCTAAGCTACATACAGTTCGGATTGTGTTGTCCATTGCAACAAACTTGGAGTGGGATTTGTGGCAGATGGATGTGAAGAATGCTTTCTTACAAGGTGAGCTAGAAGATGAGGTATACATGCTTCCTCCTCCTGGTCTTGAGCATCTAGTAAAACCAGGAAATGTTTTGAGATTGAAGAAGGCAATCTATGGGCTGAAGCAGTCTCCTAGAGCTTGGTACAGGAAGCTGAGTACAACCCTGAATGGCAGAGGATTCAGGAAGTCTGAACTGGATCATACACTCTTCACTTTGGTTACTCCATCAGGGATCATTGTGATACTGGTATATGTGGATGATTTGATTATCACAGGGAGTGATAAGGCTGGGATTAAAGCCACTAAAGAGTTCCTCAAGTCTGTGTTTGACATCAAAGACTTGGGAGAGATGAAGTATTTCTTGGGGATTGAGATATGCAGATCCAAGGAGGGTTTGTTTATGTCTCAAAGGAAGTATACAATGGATATGCTGAAGGAGACTGATGTACTTGGAGGAAAGGTAGCAAAGACACCTCTTGAGGAGGGGTATAAGGTCTTGCGTGAGGGGGAGGTTGAAGAGAAGCAGTTGTTTGAGGATCCTAAGCTATACAGGAAGATGGTTGGCAAGTTGATCTACTTGACCATCACATGGCCAGATATATGTTTTGCAGTGAACCAAGTGAGTCAGCATATGCAGGCGCCAAAGGTACATCATTGGAAGATGGTTGATAGGATACTGAGGTATTTGAGTGGCACGCCTGGTCAAGGAGTTTGGATGGGTTGCAATGGCAGTACAGAAGTGGTTGGGTATTGTGATGCTGATTGGGCAGGAGATAGAGTGGACAGGAGATCAACTACTGGATATTGTACATTCATTGGAGGGAACTTGGTTACTTGGAAGAGTAAGAAGCAAAAGGTTATCTCTTGTTCAAGTGCTGAAGCTGAGTATAGATCCATGTTGAAGCTGACAAACGAATTGGTGTGGATCAAGGGGATCTTGAAGCATCTAGAGATTGAGCAGAGTACTCCTATGACTATGCATTGTGATAATCAAGCAGCTATCCACATTGCCTCCAACTCAGTGTTTCATGAGAGAACAAAGCACATAGAGGTGGATTGTCATAAGGTGAGGCAGATGATTATCTTAGGAGTGATTCTGCCATGTTATACAAGGAGTGAAGATCAGCTTGCAGATGTGTTTACCAAGGCAGCGAGATTGAAGACGATGGAGTCCATACTATCCAGGCTTGGACTCATCGATCTTACTCCCAGGAGCTGAGCCCCTTAACCATGGAGTCTCCACTCTTTTTCCCTCATCAAAGTTTTATCCCAATGGGTTTTCTTTGGTGAGGTTTTTAATGAGGGAGGTCTTCATGGTTTCCAAGCTTGACTTGTTCCACATGGTCAAGCTTGAGGGGGAGTGTTGAGATGAGGAGATGAAGAGTTGATACATGGATAGAGGAAGGAATTTGGAGCAGGTAGTAACTTTGGTGATTTACCACAGTAACTTTATTGTTACTGTGGTAACTGAGTTATAAGACTTGGGAAGTTACCTTGCACCTATTTTGAGAGTGAAACACGCCAGGGGGAGTATGGATAAGCAAGGAGGAGTTTGGATAAGGTCTGGTCAAGGGAAGAAAGCTTTAGACAGGCTGGCACAGCTGGAAAGCTAAAGCAAGATACCCAAGCATGTTAGGAACCTTATTGGCTAGTTTGAATAAGGCATCTTTGACTACACATGCTTCTTATCCTAGCTAGACTGAACCTGGACGTTTTTATGTATCCCTACTCTATATATATTGTAAACTCTCTCATTAATCAATCTAATGGAGTTTTGAGTATTCTCTCTTGTTCTTTATTCTCTTAGTCTCTCTTAAATCTCCAAATCTACACTAATCATCTCTTGATATTTATTCATCACTCTACATACACAAAAGTGTATATCTAATCTGTCTCTTAATCTCTTATTCTCTTCTATAATCCTTTCTAAACTCAGATAATCATTTACATCCTTAAATCTCATATGGTATCAGAGCCAGGTTAATTAAAATCTGAGTTCGTGAGTGACTCTCTTAAAGGATTCAAGTTTGAAACTTTAAGAGAACAAGTGAGTGTGTTTGAGAGTTTCTTGAGAGTTCAAAAGCTCAAGGTACTTTGCGTGTGTCTTGGTGATCCGTGGGAGGTTCATTTGAAGACTCAAGGGTAAATCTGTGTTCTAGAGGGCAGTGTGGGTTCTCAGTACAAGATCTAGTAGTTTGTTCAAGCTGTAGACGTCAAGCTGTTCAAGATGGAAAGTGTTATGAAGATGAAGGTCGCGGTGACATTCAAAGGAAGCAACTACCTAGTCTGGTCTAGGATGGTGAAGACTGCTGTGGGAAGCAAGGGTTTGTGGAAGCATATCACAGCTGGTGAAGCTCCAAGGGCGATTACTCAAGAGGGTGACGCAGAGAGCTCCGAGGAGAGTGTTGTGGAGAAGTGGCAACAAGAAGACATGATGGTGATGTCAGTTCTTCATGCCTCTTTGGAACCGGCTATCCTAGATGCTTATAGCTACTGTGAGACAGCCAAGGAGCTGTGGGACACTCTGAAGAAGGTGTATGGAAATGTTTCTAACCTGAACCGAGTGTTTGAAGTCAAGAAGGCAATCAACGAGTTAACCCAAGATGACATGGAGTTTACAAAGCATTTGGGGAGGTTCAGGACACTGTGGTCTGAGCTGGAGATGTTGAGGCCAAGCACAGTTGATCCAGAGCTTCTAAATGAGAGGCGTGAGCAGGACAAGGTCTTTGGGTTGCTGCTCACATTGAATGCAAGCTACAATGGTCTCATTCAGCACATGCTAAGGTCCGAGAAGTTACCTGACCTTGAGGAGGTGTGTGCTCAGATACAAAGGGAGCAGGGCTCAATGGGCTTGTTTGGAGGCAAGGGAGACTTATCTCTTGCAAATGCTGTGCAATCTGACCGTGAAGAACCTCCTCAAGCCAAAAAAGCTGGCTACAACAAGTATGAGAAGTTCAATGGGAATTGTGATCATTGCAAGAGGTATGGGCACAAGAAGATTCAGTGCTGGATACTCCATCCCCACTTGAAGCCGGCTAAGTTCATAAAGGAGAAAGAGGCAAGAGCTCACATGACTGAAGGATCAAGTGGAGCAGGGCCATCCAACCGAGGAACTGAAGTGGAGAACCGTGAAGGAAATGGAAAAGCTTTGGTGACCTATACTGGAGCCATCAACCCCCGAGGCAATGATCAAGACTTCATCAGGAGGTCCGAGATGGATGCCCTCATCAAAATGCTCAAGGATAATGGTAACATTCATGGGTATTCATTTGGTGCTTCTATGATTGCTAGGACTATAGAAATGACTCACAGTAAGGCTGAGATTGCTAGGAATGATAGTAAGGCTGGAATTGAGCAGTGCATTGATAGAAATGCTAGGATGAATGCATATAGATCAAAATGTATCTGCCATCATGCTAGCAATGCATCCAAACCATTGATTATAGATTCAGGTGCATCTCATCATATGATTAGTGACACCAACCTGATTAAAGACATAGAACCTACTAATGGATGTGTGATGATTGCAAATGGAGATAAGATACCTATTAAGGGAATAGGAAACTTAAAGCTATTTGATAAGACTACTAGAGCATTTTATATTCCTGAATTCACATCAAATCTACTTTCAGTTAAGAAATGCACTACTGATTTGAATTGCAATGTTATATTCAGTCCTAATGATGTGAAGTTTCAGGATATTGAAAGCAGCCAATTGATTGGAAAAGGAGTTACAAAGGGAGAGTTATATATGCTTGAGAAGCTTGATCCTGTTTCCAATCATAACTGCTCATTTACTTCTGCTTCTAGTTTGAATAAAAATGCATTGTGGCATGCTAGACTAGGTCATCCCCATGAGAGGGCTTTAAACTTGATGTTACCAGGTGTGGTTTTTGAAAATGATAAGTGTGAAGCTTGCATTTTAGGCAAGCATTGTAAGAATGTATTTCCAAGAACATCTACTGTTTATGAAAATTGCTTTGATTTGATTCATACTGATGTGTGGACTGCACCTATTTTCTCTAGAGATAATCATAAGTACTTTGTCACATTCATTGATGAAAAATCTAAATACACCTGGTTAACACTAATTCCATCAAAAGATAGGGTGATAGATGCATTCAAGAACTTTCAAGCTTATGTGACTAACCATTATCATGCTAAGATTAAAATTTTGATATCAGATAATGGAGGAGAATACACAAGCTATGCGTTCAAAAGCCATCTAGATCATCATGGAATACTTCATCAAACAAGCTGCCCCTACACACCACAACAGAATGGTGTAGCTGAGAGGAAGAACAGGCACTTGATGGAGGTGGCTCGGTCATTAATGTTCCAAGCTAATGTACCTAAAAGATTCTGGAGTGATGCTGTATCCACTGCTTGCTATCTAATCAACCGAATACCTACAAGGGTATTGAAGGATCAAGCACCATTTGAGGTACTGAACCAGCGCAAGCCATCTTTGACATATATGAGAGTGTTTGGATGCTTGTGTTATGTGTTGGTACCAGGAGAGTTGAGGAACAAGCTAGAAGCAAGAAGCAGAAAGGCAATGTTCATTGGCTACTCAACAACTCAAAAAGGATATAAGTGTTATGATCCAGATGAGATTTTTATAGGATTAACTCAAGGTGTGTGTGAGAAAGTGTTTAGGAGAGTTTATGTGAACAGATTTGAGACTTAGGAGTATGGGGAGAGATTTAGAGTATGAGAGAGACTAGGTAACAAGATTAAAGAGACTGAGAGACTTAGAGAATAGATTAGAGACTTAGTATCAAGAACAGACTTTCATAGAACATGAAGGAGAAGGGTTTCCCCCCTTACTCACTTAAGGCTTACAATTCGCCCTAATGGGGTCTTTATATAGAAACAGGTTACAAACTCATGAAACCCTAAAGTAATAGATAAGACATGAAGGGTGGAGATGCTCTGATTTGAATTGGACGATCTTGATTCAGTCTTGTGGTCTTTGCAGCTTGTTGTTGTCGCCTGATTGGATGTGGGAAGGCAAGGCTAGAAATGCTCCACACAGCCTTATGTATCTGCCCTCTTCTTTGGCCAGATACTTGGTCAAGCCTTGCTCTTCCTTTACAGCTCTTTACAGCCTGTCCTTAGACCACTACAACCAATCCCATAACCCACAGACTGGCGCCAACTCTTATTTGAATCTTCTTGCCTCCAAAGCATCTTCTTGTTCCATTTGATGCTTCTCACCATCCCGGACTTTGCACATTCATAGTAGAGCTTCTCCTTGGCTGTACGGACTTGCCATAACCGTACACCAATGCCCTATATTTGCACAGCCCTCAAATAGCTTCAAATGGCCGAGTACATAAGTTTTGAGTCGATCATGTCCGTACGGGCCGTACCATCCGTACGGCCGTCCGTACCGGCCTCGCCCTAACTTTGCACGTTCAACCATTCACCTCCATACTTCTTCCATGTCTTCTTAAGATCAGTCTAAGCCCTTCTTGAACTTAACTTTACCCATGATAGATACTTCAAGACTCTCCTGAAGCTTTGTAGAACTCTTCCGGAGATCACCTGAAGCTTGCCCTATTTATGCACAAGCTCCATTCTTCTCTTCAGTTCAACACTCCCCCTCAAGCTTGACTTTAGGAGATCCTAAGCCAAGCTTGGAACTCTGAAGAGTCTCCCTCATTAAAAACCTTACAAGGAAAACCCATTGGGACAAAACCTTGCAAGGGAAAAAGAGTAGAGCTCTCCAAAGCCTAGGGATTGGCCAGTGAGCTCTTGTGCCTTAGAACCAGTGTGGTTGGACACAAGAAGCTCTGGATCACGGCCTACTAGGTGCAGCAACTCTTCACAGCTTTGCGCACACTTCACACTTCAGCTTCACCTCTCCATGGAACCGGTTTGAAGTCTCCCCCTCTCAACTGACTTCACAGCCATCCTAGAGAAGCTAGGACACAACCAGATCATCTTCAAAACACCAGTGAGGCTGATCAACACTTCACACACGGCTTGCCCTCTTTATAGAACTGGTTTGGATATCCCCTTCTCAACAGACTTCACAGCCACCTTAGAGAAGCTAGGAAATGACCAGGAACACCTTTAGTGAGGCTCAAGCAATGGTACCTGATACATTATCCCAAAGGTGCATCAGAACCTATCAAAAACAAGACAATGAATATCCTGCATCACACTTGATGCACACAATCCCATAATTCAATCATGATCATCTTAAGTATCTTTTCAAGCACAAGCAATGAATAAGATGAATGAAAAAGATTGAAGAAAGAGTTTAAAAGTCTAAGGGAACTTCCCTTGTGTTTTTGTGAGTTTCCTAACTCGGCCAATGCACCATCTTCATGGCATCATCAACTTCTTGGAAAGGCAGAATGGATTCATCAGTTTCTCCTCAATCACCTCTCATTGAAGCCGCATTGATGGAGAGCCTTCTTCCTCACTCGCCAAGACTGCTCTGAACAGCCTTTTACCTAGACACGCCACTGACTTGGTCCGGTTGATGATCCTTTGTAGAAGCCTTTGCAAAGACTTGTTACTGACCATGGATCATATGCATTAAGACTCCCCCTCAAGCTTAGAACCGAGACTATAAGGAGCTAAGCTTGTGATGATCCTATGCATCTCCATGGTCTAATAACTATCATCTTTCATGATAGCTTTCTTCTTGTGAGTTTACTCTCTTCCTTAACCAGGAACTAGGGTGTTTGAATCACCATAGAGAGTCTCACAAGACACACCTCTCATTGCATAATGACCCATGCTACACTTCCTGTAGACTAAGGACTAGATATGTCCAATGGTATTATGCAATGGCCATCTCTCATTGCATATTCTATCACACTACACTTCCTGTAGTTTATCGACTAACATGTCCTAGTGATGATATGCAATGGCACAAGACCTTTGTCTTTACATTCTTGGTTGTTGGCGAGTTACATGTATCACCTTCCTTGTGTACCTAACACCACCACAACTCAATGCAAGATCAGATCATTCCATTGGGATCAAACCAAGATCATCCATCCTGTTTGATCACCAATGCCACAATAATATATGATACTTGAAACAAGCTAGACAATCAAGACAAGAATATGCAAAGACAATGTATGCTTTCAACAATACACTGATCCCTTTAGATTCAATTTAGTTTCAGTTATTATATATTTTTTTTTTTTAAATGCAACAATAGATGAATGCATTAGATTACACACTAACCATATGAATGAACCAGATTCAATTCAAATGAACACAAGACTAGATGGTACTTATGCAATCAAGACAATAAGCGTGACTATGATTCAAGTAGCTTATGCTTATGCTCACTAGTTTTATCACAGCCAATGATTCAAGTAGCTTAGACATACTTCTAAATGCTTATAAGACATCACTGATGGATTTAACTATGGCATAGCAACACTCAGAACTGGACAGAGTCAAGACAAGTAGATTTCAATCTCTAACAATGACAATGCAAGTTCTAGATACTACAATGACATCCTAGGTTATTATGATTATTAAGTTCTCTAAATGCAATGCAAGCTTACATCAGTACATTTGCAATTTAGGCTCATTTTTAAATGCATTACTACATGAATGCACAATCTTAAAACATCAGCTATATGAATGCAACAGGTTCAATCCATGATTAATATTAAAGTTATGCACAACAGTTTCAATCAGAACCAATGATGCAAGCAACTTAGACAATTTCTAATTGATGCAAGACTTTCATTGATGGATTAAACATAGACAGTAGCATCAGATAACACTAGGATTGAACTTAGACAGTATGAGATATGCTTATGTATGCAAAATAACTTATCAATCATGATGCAAGTAGCAGAGACATTCTACTCAATTCTACAACCCATTCATGATGATTCAAGTTTAAGACCACACCCAAGACAATGCAATAAACAGACCGTGAGTTTCTGGGACTCTAGACATTACTTATTATCAATAAGACAATGCAGTAGCAACACAATTTCAGTGCAATTAGCCTAGACATTCTACTAGAAGCTATAAACTCTTAATGGAATTAGGGAAAGCACATAGTATAATCAGGAGATAAACCTATCAAGACATATTAAGGTAGATGAGATTAGGTTTACTCCCTTGGTTAAGATGATGAGGAGTGGTTCTCAACGTTACCACTTGAATCCTTACTTCTTCTTCTTCTTCTCTTATTACAATCACCCTTCTGAATTCACCACCATGATGGAATGCTTGTGGATGCTTCAGCTACTTCTTCAATCACCTCACAATAGAAGCCGCCTTGATAGAGTAGCCTTCTTCTTCACACAGCCAAGAGTGCTCTGTCTTAGTTTGAGCACCCTCTTGAATAGGCACGCCACTGCCTATATGAGATTGAGAGATCCTTAGAGTAACTAGAGTATAAGTGAGAGTTTAAGTAGAGATTAGAAAGAGATTGTGAAAGATTAAGAGACTTGAGAGCTGTTTAGTGTCTAAGAGAGAATCATGGTGCCTTAAGAGATTAGAGAGAGACTCAGAACTGTATGTTTATTATTAATGACAAGAGCTACAATATATAGTGAGAGATCAGTAGGGTTTTCGAAATCATAAAGGAGAGCTAAGCATGTGAAGTCAACAAGGTTAGGATAAGCTCTCTTTAACTCGGCCAATCAGCGTTCCCACATGCTTGGAGCATCTAGGATCTTGGACAAAGATGCTCTTGCCTTTCCAGCTGTGCCAGCCTGTAAAGCCGCGCCTCTCTTATCCTCCAACGGTCTGATTCATCAGCCAAAGCCCCTTCTCTTCCCATAAGTTACTTGGGTAACTCCTTGTAACCGCGGTCATGGTTTCACTGGTCTGAATGTGTACGGACCGTACGGCCTTGTACGGCCTTGTACGGTCAGGCCACTGTGAACCTCTCCCATCACACCAATGCTTAACACACTCTCTTCAGTCTTAACCCCTTTGTACTTCACACTTGTATACTCAACTCTTCTCAACACTCCCCCTCAAGCTTAGCTTTGTGATAGTCTAAGCTTGGACAGCCATGAGATCTTCCTCATTAAAAACCTCACCAAAGAAAACCCATTGGGACAAAACTTTGATGAGGGAAAAAGAGTAAAGACCTCATGACTTAGGGGATCAGCTCCTTCTCTTCCCAAGATCTATGAGTCCCAATCTAATGTGAATGGACTCCATAGTCTTTTGTCTTGCAGCCTTAGTGAACACATCAGCCAACTGATCTTCACTCCGAGTGTAGCATGGCAGGATGACTCCTAGAATGATCATCTGCCTCACCTTGTGACAATCAACTTCAATGTGCTTGGTTCTCTCATGAAACACCGAGTTGGAGGCAATGTGGATAGCTGCTTGGTTATCACAATGCATTGTCATAGGCGTGGCTTGATCAATCTCCAAATGCTTCAAGATGCCTTTGATCCACACCAGCTCGTTGGTAAGCTTCAGCATAGCTCTATACTCAGCTTCTGCACTTGAGCAAGAGACCACCTTCTGCTTCTTACTCTTCCATGTAACCAAGTTGCCTCCAATGAATGTGCAATAGCCGGTTGTTGATCTCCTGTCAGCTCTATCTCCTGCCCAATCAGCATCACAATAGCCCACCACCTCAGTGCTTCCATTGCACCCCATCCAGATTCCTTGATCTGGCGAGCCATTCAGATACATCAGCAGCCTCTCCACCATGTGCCAATGATGTTCCTTGGGAAGCTGCATATGTTGACTCACCTGATTCACAGCAAAACATATGTCAGGTCTTGTGATGGTAAGGTAAATCAATTTGCCAACAAGTTTTCTATAGAGTTTAGGATCATGGAATGGCTTGCTGTCTTCAATCTCCCCCTCTCTTGGTACTTTATAGCCATCCTCCATAGGCATCCTTGCTGTCTTGCCTCCATAAGTACCTGCATCTTTCAAAAGATCAAGTGTATACTTCCTTTGGGACATGAATAACCCTTCCTTGGATCTACAAATCTCAATTCCAAGAAAGTATTTCATTTCTCCCAAATCTTTGATTTCAAACATGGATTTGAGAAACTCCTTGGTTGCTTTGATACCCTCCTTATCACTCCCTGTGATAATGATATCATCCACATACACAAGGAGAGCAACCATACCTGAGGGTGTAGTGAGGGTGAAAAGTGTGTGATCTAACTCTGACTTCCTGAAGCCACGTCCATTCAAGGTTGTGCTCAACTTGTTATACCATGCTCTTGGTGATTGCTTCAAGCCATAGATAGCCTTCTTTAACCTCAGTACATTTCCTTTCTTCACTAGATGTTCTAGGCCTGGTGGAGGATACATGTAGACTTCATCCTCAAGTTCCCCTTGTAAGAATGCATTCTTTACATCCATTTGCCACAATTGTGAGATTTAAGGATGTAAATGATTATCTGAGTTTAGAAAGGATTATAGAAGAGAATAAGAGATTAAGAGACAGATTAGAGACTAATGGAGAATCATAATGAAATGAGTATAGAGAGAGATTGTTTAGAACTGTCTGATCTTATTATGAGATGAGGTTACAATATTTATAGAAGAGGCATTAGGGTTACAAGTTAAGAGAAAGCAGCACTAGTCATAAGCATGTGAAGTCAAGACCAAGAGGAGCGTCCCTTTTGAATGAACGGATGGTAAGGCTCACACGCTTGGCCTTTACAGCCTGTCCACGGCCTGGATGGATAAGGCTCGTCCCACCCTTATCCTTAAACGGTCTGATCAGTCTTGAGACCTTCTATGTACTCTAGAGGCTTTACTCACCCATCTCCTTCTTCCTTCATGTTTCCTCAGATGTACGGCCAAGCCCCTGTCCGTACATAGGCCGTACTGTCCGTACTCTTTCCATTACTTGCTTAGCTCTTCCTCTCCTTCTCATAATGACTTCCTCATCTCAACACTCCCCCTCAAGCTTAGCTTTGTGAAAGCCTAAGCTTGGATGGCTATGAGATCTTCCTCATTAAAAACCTCACCAAGGAAAACCCATTGGGACAAAACCTTGATGAGGGAAAAAGAGTAAAGACCTCACAGCCAAGAGGATCAGCTCCTTCCCTTCCCAAGATCAATGAGGCCCAACCTGATATGAATGGACTCCATTGTCTTCTGTCTTGCAGCTTTGGTGAACACATCAGCCAACTGATCTTCACTCCTTGTGTAACATGGCAAGATGACTCCTAGAATGATCATTTGCCTCACCTTGTGGCAATCAACTTCAATGTGCTTGGTTCTCTCATGAAACACCGAGTTGGATGCAATGTGAATGGCTGCTTGGTTATCACAATGCATTGTCATTGGTGTGGCTTGATCAATCTCCAAATGCTTCAAGATGCCTTTGATCCACACCAACTCGTTGGTAAGCTTCAGCATAGCTCTATACTCAGCTTCTGCACTTGAGCAAGAGACCACCTTCTGCTTCTTACTCTTCCATGTCACCAAGTTGCCTCCAATGAATGTGCAATAGCCTGTGGTTGATCTCCTGTCTGCTCTATCACCAGCCCAATCTGCATCACAGTATCCAACCACTTCAGTGCTTCCATTGCAACCCATCCATACTCCTTGATCAGGTGAGCCGTTGAGATACATCAAGATCCTCTCCACCATGCGCCAATGATGCTCCTTAGGAACTTGCATGTGTTGACTCACCTGATTCACAGCAAAACAAATGTCAGGTCTAGTTATGGTAAGATAAATCAATTTGCCAACTAGTTTTCTATAGAGTTTAGGATCCTGATAAGGTTTGCTGTCTTCAATCTCCCCCTCTCGTGGGACTTTGTAGCCATCCTCCATAGGCATCCTTGCAGTCTTGCCTCCATAAGCACCTGCACCTTTCAAAAGATCAAGTGTATACTTCCTTTGGGACATGAATAAACCTTCCTTGGATCTACATATCTCAATTCCAAGAAAGTATTTCATTTCTCCCAAATCTTTAATCTCAAACATGGATTTAATGAACTCCTTGGTTGCTATGATACCTTCCTTATCACTTCCTGTGATAATGATATCATCAACATACACAAGAAGTGCAATCATACCTGAGGGAGTTGTGAGTGTGAAGAGAGTGTGGTCTAGTTCAGACTTCTTGAAGCCACGGCCATTCAGGGTAGTGCTCAGCTTGTTGTACCAAGCCCTTGGTGATTGCTTCAGCCCATAGATAGCTTTCTTCAATCTTAACACATTCCCTTTCTTCACTAAGTGTTCTAGGCCTGGAGGTGGATGCATATATACTTCATCCTCAAGTTCACCTTGTAAGAATGCATTCTTCACATCCATTTGCCATAACCCCCATCCAAGATTCACAGCCAAGCTTAATACAATCCTTATGGTATGTAGTTTAGCTACTGGTGCAAAGGTCTCTATGTAATCTTCTCCATAAGTTTGGGTGAAACCTCTTGCTACTAGCCTTGACTTCTTCCTCTCAACCTTTCCATCAGCCTTATACTTGATTGTGAATATCCATTTACTACTCACAGCCTTCTTCCCTTTTGGTAACTCACTCTCATACCATGTATCATTCTTGATCATGGCTCCTGCCTCAGCTCCAACTGATTCCTTCCATTCTTTATCCATGATTGCTTCTTCATAGCTTCTTGGAATATAGTTCTCATCCAAGTTAACCATGAACGCACAATGTTCTTCAGGGTATTGAGCAAAGGAACACACAACTCGAGAAGGATCCTCCACAGCTTGGGCATTGTAGTACACTCGCGTGTTTACCCAAGAGGAAGGATCCTTTCTAATCCTTGTGCTTCTCCTCAATACAGGTTGTTCTTGCACTTGAACCTGCTCATCTTGTATATGCGGTTCTTGTGCTTCACTGTGATGTTCTTCATCTCCTTGGTCTTGCTCACCTTGATGATGAGAACCTGAGTTGAACTCTTCTCCTTCTTCACTCAAGCCGACTCCTTCTTGGCCATTTTCTTGAGTTTCAGGTTCACTTCCCCCCTCATGATCAAGGTGAGGTGTTTGAGCAGCTCTTCTTGGTTCATTTGAGCTCTCTTCTGGTTGTCCACTTCTTGTGGACTGATCCTGATTCATCTTGATACCAAGACCTTCCAAAATCACTCTTAAGACTCCAGCCTTATCTGATGTAAGATCCCTCAAGTCTTCTTGATTCTTCTCTTCATAGTATCCTCTTTCTTCAATGAACTTCACATCTCTAGATACGAGTACCCTTCTAGCTTCTGGATCATAACACTTATATCCTTTTTGAGTTGTTGAGTAGCCAATGAACATTGCCTTTCTGCTTCTTGCTTCTAGCTTGTTCCTCAACTCTCCTGGTACCAACACATAACACAAGCATCCAAACACTCTCATATATGTCAAAGATGGCTTGCGCTGGTTCAGTACCTCAAACGGTGCTTGATCCTTCAATACCCTTGTAGGTATTCGGTTGATGAGATAGCAAGCAGTAGATACAGCATCACTCCAGAATCTTTTAGGTACATTAGCTTGGAACATTAATGACCGAGCCACCTCCATCAAGTGCCTGTTCTTCCTCTCAGCTACACCATTCTGTTGTGGTGTGTAGGGGCAGCTTGTTTGATGAAGTATTCCATGATGATCTAGATGGCTTTTGAACGCATAGCTTGTGTATTCTCCTCCATTATCTGATCTCAAAATTTTAATCTTAGCATGATAATGGTTAGTCACATAAGCTTGAAAGTTCTTGAATGCATCTATCACCCTATCTTTTGATGGAATTAGTGTTAACCAGGTGTATTTAGATTTTTCATCAATGAATGTGACAAAGTACTTATGATTATCTCTAGAGAAAATAGGTGCAGTCCACACATCAGTATGAATCAAATCAAAGCAATTTTCATAAGCAGTAGATGTTCTTGGAAATACATTCTTACAATGCTTGCCTAAAATGCAAGCTTCACACTTATCATTTTCAAAAACCACACCTGGTAACATCAAGTTTAAAGCCCTCTCATGGGGATGACCTAGTCTAGCATGCCACAATGCATTTTTATTCAAACTAGAAGCAGAAGTAAATGAGCAGTTATGATTGGAAACAGGATCAAGCTTCTCAAGCATATATAACTCTCCCTTTGTAACTCCTTTTCCAATCAGTTGGCTGCTTTCAATATCCTGAAACTTCACATCATTAGGACTGAATATAACATTGCAATTCAAATCAGTAGTGCATTTCTTAACTGAAAGTAGATTTGATGTGAATTCAGGAATGTAAAATGCTCTAGTAGTCTTATCAAATAGCTTTAAGTTTCCTATTCCCTTAATAGGTATCTTATCTCCATTTGCAATCATCACACATCCATTAGTAGGTTCTATGTCTTTAATCAGGTTGGTGTCACTAATCATATGATGAGATGCACCTGAATCTATAATCAATGGTTTGGATGCATTGCTAGCATGATGGCAGATACAATTTGATCTATATGCATTCATCCTAGCATTTCTATCAATGTACTGCTCAATTCCAGCCTTACTATCATTCCTAGCAATCTCAGCCTTACTGTGAGTCATTTCTATAGTCCTAGCAATCATAGAGGCACCAAATGAATACCCATGAATGTTACCATTATCCTTGAGCATTTTGATGAGTGCATCCATCTCGGACCTCCTGATGAAGTCTTGATCATTGCCTCGGGGGTTGATGGCTCCAGTATAAGTCACCAAAGCTTTTCCATTCCCTTCACGGTTGTCCACTTCAGTTCCTCGGTTGGATGGCCCTGCTCCACTTGATCCTTCAGTCATGTGAGCTCTTGCCTCTTTCTCCTTTATGAACTTAGCCGGCTTCAAGTGGGGATGGAGTATCCAGCACTGAATCTTCTTGTGCCCATACTTCTTGCAATGATCACAATTCCCATTGAACTTCTCATACTTGTTGTAGCCAGCTTTGTTAGCTTGAGGAGGTTCTTCACGGTCAGATTGCACAGCATTTGCAAGAGATAAGTCTCCCTTGCCTCCAAACAAGCCTATTGAGCCCTGCTCCCTTTGTATCTGAGCACACACCTCCTCAAGGTCAGGTAATTTCTCGGACCTTAGCATGTGCTGAATGAGACCATTGTAGCTTGCATTCAATGTGAGCAGCAACCCAAAGACCTTGTCCTGCTCACGCCTCTCATTTAGAAGCTCTGGATCAACTGTGCTTGGCCTCAACATCTCCAGCTCAGACCACAATGTCCTGAACCTCCCCAAATGTTTTGTAAACTCCATGTCATCTTGGGTTAACTCGTTGATTGCCTTCTTGACTTCAAACACTCGGTTCAGGTTAGAAACATTTCCATACACCTTCTTCAGAGTGTCCCACAGCTCCTTGGCTGTCTCACAGTAGCTATAAGCATCTAGGATAGCCGGTTCCAACGAGGCATGAAGAACTGACATCACCATCATGTCTTCTTGTTGCCACTTCTCCACAACACTCTCCTCGGAGCTCTCTGCGTCACCCTCTTGAGTAATCGCCCTTGGAGCTTCACCAGCTGTGATATGCTTCCACAAACCCTTGCTTCCCACAGCAGTCTTCACCATCCTAGACCAGACTAGGTAGTTGCTTCCTTTGAATGTCACCGCGACCTTCATCTTCAAAACACTTTCCATCTTGAACAGCTTGACGTCTACAGCTTGAACACCCTACTAGATCTTGTACTGAGAACCCACACTGCCCTCTAGAACAAAGATTTACCCTTGAGTCTTCAAATGAACCTCCCACGGATCACCAAGACACACGCAAAGTACCTTGAGCTTTTGAACTCTCAAGAAACTCTCAAACACACTCACTTGTTCTCTTAAAGTTTCAAACTTGAATCCTTTAAGAAAGTCTCTCACGAACTCAGATTTTAATCAACCTGGCTCTGATACCATGTGAGATTTAAGGATGTAAATGATTATCTGAGTTTAGAAAGGATTATAGAAGAGAATAAGAGATTAAGAGACAGATTAGAGACTAATGGAGAATCATAATGAAATGAGTATAGAGAGAGATTGTTTAGAACTGTCTGATCTTATTATGAGATGAGGTTACAATATTTATAGAAGAGGCATTAGGGTTACAAGTTAAGAGAAAGCAGCACTAGTCATAAGCATGTGAAGTCAAGACCAAGAGGAGCGTCCCTTTTGAATGAACGGATGGTAAGGCTCACACGCTTGGCCTTTACAGCCTGTCCACGGCCTGGATGGATAAGGCTCGTCCCACCCTTATCCTTAAACGGTCTGATCAGTCTTGAGACCTTCTATGTACTCTAGAGGCTTTACTCACCCATCTCCTTCTTCCTTCATGTTTCCTCAGATGTACGGCCAAGCCCCTGTCCGTACATAGGCCGTACTGTCCGTACTCTTTCCATTACTTGCTTAGCTCTTCCTCTCCTTCTCATAATGACTTCCTCATCTCAACAACAATCCCCATCCAAGATTAACCGCCAAGCTTAGAACAATCCTAATGGTGTGTAGCTTAGCTACAGGGGCAAATGTCTCAATGTAATCCTCCCCATATGTCTGAGTGAACCCTCTTGCTACTAGTCTAGTTTTCTTCCTCTCAATCTGTCCATCAGCCTTGTATTTGATTGTGAAGATCCATCTACTAGACACTGCCTTCTTCCCTTTTGGTAGTTCACTCTCATACCATGTATCATTCTTTATCATAGCTCCTGCCTCAGCTCCTACTGATTCCTTCCATTCCTTATCCTTCATTGCCTCTTCATAGCTTCTTGGTGTTAAGTTGGTGATCAGGAAGTGTTAACTTTAGAGTTTTACTGTGGTAACTTTATTTTAACCACAGTAACTACTTGGGGAAGTTATCTGATGGGATGAGAAGGTAACTTAGTGAAGAGAAGAGAGGAAACTCGACCAAAGAGGATAAGGGAGGATAAGGAAGGATAAGGGAGCACTTTGACAGCCTGTATGATGCTGGAAAGGAGAGGATGCTTTTACACTAGTGCAAGCATGTGAGAAAGCACAGCCAAGCATTTCAAAAGGAGTTCCAGCCTGTCCATTGACTCCACATGCTTATGGATTTCGAAATTCACTTAATCAGCCTTATCTCTTCATATATATCTTGTATCTGATACATTAAATCAATTAATGGAGTTTTGAGTCTCTCTCTCTCTAGAATCTCTCTATTCTCTCTAAACTTTACTCTAATCTTCTCTGATTATTATTAAACACACTCTAAAACACAAAAGTGTTTATGGTATCAGAGCCAGGTTGCTTAAAAAGGGGGTGAGTGTGTGATTTCTTTTTCGCAAATCTGAGTTCTCTCTTGAGTGTTCTTGGAGTGTTCTTGGTGTTCTTGAGTGTTCTTGGTGATTCTGGGTTGTGTTCTTCAGTCACTAGGCTCGTTTGGATCTTTCTGATGGAAACAAACAATCTAGACATGGAGAGGAAGCACAGATCTAGTATTCCATTGAAGCTTGAAGAGGAAACTGGTGGAAGTTGGTCAAGATGGGCGAAGGCAGTGTTGAGGAGCTGTGTGTTGTGGAGTAGTCATAAAAAGGGGAAGCCTTTAAGAGAAATGGCTATTGAAGCAGGTCAGGCGTGGAGTCTGAGGTATGAAGACAGAGTTGTTCAAGAAAACCATACAAGATGTGGGATTGAAGCAGCTCATGGGAGTAGATCCGATCTGAAGAAGGTCTGTGGAGTCAAGAGAGCTAACACAGACCTAGGAAGAGGAAAGGAAGAACTCCATCAGCTTGTGGGCAAGCTGAAATACTTGTGGAGAGAATTGGATGTGTTGAGATCAAGCACATCAGATCCGGAGGTTATTCAAGAGAGGCTGGAGCAAGATGTAGTCTTGAGCCTTCTAGTGAGCTTAAACTCATCATATGGTCAGCTGATTATGCAAGTACTCAAAGATGGTGAGCGAGTAGATGTGGATGGGTTGTGTGAGCTTGTTCAGTCTTCATATAAAGTATATGAGAAGAACAAGAGACTGATCAGGATCAGAGATGGTACAAGGTGTAAGAAGGGAAGATTGAGGAGACTGTCCAGGACTTGGGTCATGGTGAGAAGGACTCGGAGGGAGAGTAGACAGTCTGGATACTTTGAGAATGATATGGAGACAAGACTGATTGAAGAGTTTGCGCAGCATGTGGTTAGAGGAGAGTGTTCCTACTCAGCCTATATGGGCAGCTCAGTAGAAGAAAGTGTGGGTATGAAGGGACAAGAGACCAAAGGAGCAGATGATCCTATCACAAAGAAAGAATGGGATGGGTTTGTCAAGTATGTGTATGCTTTGGCTACGACCCGGAGACAAGGTGCTCCTGCCTTAGCATCCACATCCAAACCTATCATCATTGACTCTGGAGCAACACATCACATGATCAGTGATAGAAGTCTGATAAGTGGAGTCAAGGCTGCAACAGGGAGTGTCTTGATAGCTAATGGTGCTAGGATCCCAATAGAAGGAGTGGGAAACCTTAAGCTGTTTGAGAAGAACTCACCTGCTTTCTATCTGCCTCAGTTTACTTCAAATTTGATATCAGTGAAGAAGGCCACAGTTGATCTTGATTGTCAAGTAGTATTCAGGCCAAATGAAGTTGAGTTTCAAGATTTGAAGACTGGGAGAGTTATTGGTAGAGGAGACAGCAAGAATCAGTTATATCATCTCCAAACAGCTAAGACCTCTAACCCTATTGATTCTGTATGCTTGAGTAGTAATGCTGATAGGTGTGAGAGTACTACTTGGCATGCTAGATTAGGGCATCCTCATGCTCGTGCAATTGAATTGATTATGCCTAATATGTCATTCAATCACTTGGAATGTGAAGCTTGCATCTTAGGGAAGCATTGTAGAACTGTTTTTCCCACATCAGAGACCATATATGCAAATTGCTTTGATCTTGTTCATTCTGATGTGTGGACAGCCCCTTGTATGTCTAGAGAAAACCAGAAGTACTTTGTGACATTCATAGATGAGAAGTCTAAGTATACATGGATCACATTGCTGCCATCTAAGGATAGAGTGTTTGAGGCTTTTGTCAACTTCCAAGCATATGTAACTAACCATTACAATGCTACTGTGAAGGTACTACGGTCTGATAATGGAGGAGAATACACTAGTCATGCCTTCAAGAGTCACTTGGCTAAACATGGGATAGTGCATCAGACCAGTTGTCCTTACACACCACAGCAGAATGGGGTAGCTGAGAGGAAGAATAGGCATCTGATGGAGGTGGCTAGATCCATGATGTATCATGCTAATGTTCCAAAGAGGTTTTGGGGTGATGCTGTTCAGACTGCATGCTATCTTATCAATCGGATTCCAACTAAGGTATTGAAGAATCTGTCTCCTTTTGAGGTGCTGAACAAGAGCAAGCCATACATAGATCATCTGCGTGTCTTTGGATGCCTATGTTATGTCTGGGTTCCAGGAGAACAGAGAAACAAGTTGGAGGCAAAGAGCACTAAAGCAATGCTCATTGGGTACTCAGTAACTCAGAAGGGGTATAAGTGCTATGATCCAGCAACCAGGAGAGTGTTGGTGTCTAGAGATGTTAAGTTCATAGAGACCAAGGGGTATTATGAAGAAAAGAATTGGGAAGACTTGGAAGATCTGTCTCAAGAACCAAGAAACATGGCAGAGAATCTGAGGAACATATTGGAAAGGCTTGGGGTAAACATGTCCCAGGATAAGGTTAGAGAACCTGAAAGAACAACTCCCCTTGATCATGAGGGGGGAAATGAGTCTGAATCAGGAGTGCAAGAGCAGCACCAAGGGGATTCAGGTCATCATGATCAAGAGGTGACAGAAGAAGTAGAGAATGTTCCTCAGGTCCGTGTGGATGAGCAGGGAGAGGTTCATGATCATGAGGAGGTGAGTGAGACAGAAACTGAGGTTCAAGCTGAGGATCAGGTTCAGGCTTTGCGGAGGAGCACAAGGATAAAGAGGGATGCTTCCAACTGGGTAAACACGAGAGTGTACTACAATGCCCAGGCTGTGGAGCATCCTTCTCAAGCCGTGTGTTCCTTTGCAGAATATCCAGAAGAGCACATGGTGTTTATGTGTAACTTGGATGAGAATGAGATACCAAGATCTTATGAAGAAGCTATGAAGCACAAGGGTTGGAGAGATTCAGTAGGAGATGAAAGGGATGCAATGATCAGGAATGACACTTGGTATGAGAGTGAGTTACCTAAAGGAAAGAAGGCAGTTTCAAGTAGATGGATCTTCACCATCAAGTATCTTGCAAATGGGGAGATAGATAGGCGCAAGACTAGGCTGGTTGCAAGAGGATTTACACAGACTTATGGGGAAGATTACATTGATACTTTTGCACCAGTGGCCAAGCTTCACACAATTCGAATTGTTTTATCCATTGCAACAAACTTGGAGTGGGATTTGTGGCAAATGGATGTGAAGAATGCTTTCTTGCAAGGTGAACTTGAAGATGAAGTATACATGCATCCACCTCCTGGTCTTGAGCATCTAGTAAAGCCAGGGAATGTTTTGAGATTGAAGAAGGCAATATATGGGCTGAAACAGTCACCTAGAGCTTGGTACAGGAAGTTGAGTACAACACTCAATGGGAGAGGCTTTAGGAAGTCTGAACTAGATCACACTCTCTTCACCTTGACAGGACCTTCAGGGATCATTGTGATTCTAGTGTATGTGGATGATTTGATTATCACAGGAAGTGATAAGGCAGGGATTCAGGCCACTAAGGAGTTTCTCAAATCTGTGTTTGACATCAAGGATTTGGGAGAGATGAAGTATTTTCTGGGCATTGAGATATGCAGATCAAAGGAGGGTTTGTTTATGTCTCAAAGGAAGTATACTATGGATATGTTGAAGGAGACTGATGTGCTTGGAGGAAAGATAGCTAAGACACCTCTTGAGGAGGGGTATAAGGTTCTGCGTGAGGGGGAGGTTGAAGAGAAGCAGTTGTTTGATGATGCTAAGCTGTATAGGAAGATGGTTGGCAAGCTGATCTACTTGACTATCACCAGACCTGATATATGTTTTGCTGTGAATCAAGTAAGTCAGCATATGCAGGCACCAAAGGTACATCACTGGAAGATGGTCGATAGGATACTGAGGTATTTGAGTGGCACGCCTGGTCAAGGAGTTTGGATGGGTTGTAATGGCAGTACAGAAGTGGTTGGGTATTGTGATGCTGATTGGGCAGGAGATAGAGTGGACAGGAGATCAACTACTGGGTATTGTACATTCATTGGAGGGAACTTGGTCACTTGGAAGAGTAAGAAGCAGAAGGTTATCTCCTGTTCAAGTGCTGAAGCTGAGTATAGAGCCATGTTGAAGCTGACAAACGAGTTGGTGTGGATCAAGGGGATCTTGAAGCATTTGGAGATTGAGCAGAGTACTCCTATGACAATGCATTGTGACAATCAAGCAGCTATCCACATTGCTTCTAACTCAGTCTTTCATGAGAGGACAAAGCACATAGAAGTTGATTGCCACAAGGTGAGGCAGATGATTATACTTGGAGTGATATTGCCATGTTATACAAGAAGTGAAGATCAACTTGCAGATGTGTTTACTAAGGCAGCAAGATTAAAGACAATGGAGTCCATACTATCCAGGCTTGGACTCAATGATCTTACTCCCAGGAGCTGATCCCCTCGTCATGAGATCTCCACTCTTTTTCCCTCATCAAAGTTTTATCCCATTGGGTTTTCTTTGATGAGGTTTTTAATGAGGGAAGATCTCATGGCAATCCAAGCTTGACTTGTTCCACATGGTCAAGCTTGAGGGGGAGTGTTAAGTTGGTGATCAGGAAGTGTTAACTTTAGAGTTTTACTGTGGTAACTTTATTTTAACCACAGTAACTACTTGGGGAAGTTATCTGATGGGATGAGAAGGTAACTTAGTGAAGAGAAGAGAGGAAACTCGACCAAAGAGGATAAGGGAGGATAAGGAAGGATAAGGGAGCACTTTGACAGCCTGTATGATGCTGGAAAGGAGAGGATGCTTTTACACTAGTGCAAGCATGTGAGAAAGCACAGCCAAGCATTTCAAAAGGAGTTCCAGCCTGTCCATTGACTCCACATGCTTATGGATTTCGAAATTCACTTAATCAGCCTTATCTCTTCATATATATCTTGTATCTGATACATTAAATCAATTAATGGAGTTTTGAGTCTCTCTCTCTCTAGAATCTCTCTATTCTCTCTAAACTTTACTCTAATCTTCTCTGATTATTATTAAACACACTCTAAAACACAAAAGTGTTTACTTGGGATGTGATTCTCATCCAAGTTTACCATAAAGGCACAATGTGCTTCTGGATATTGAGCAAAGGAGCACACGGCTTGAGAAGGATGCTCCACAGCTTGGGCATTGTAGTACACTCTCGTGTTTACCCAGCTAGAAGGATCCTTCCTTATCCTTGTACTCCTTCTTAGTGGTTGCACAACCGGTTCTTCTTCCTGTTGTTCTTCTACTACTTCGTTTTGAGAAGGTGTTTGTATCACACCATGATCATGCCCATGACCATCAGAGCCTATGCTCTCTTCTCCTTCATCCTCTACTCCTCCATCATCTTGGTTAGCCTCTTGCATAGGCTCTTCATTCTCCTCTCCTCCCTCATGATCAAGGTGGGATGGTGAACCAACTTCAGGAGGTGTAGTCGTGTGATCTCTTGGATCCTGGGATGTACTGATTCCAAGACCTTCAAGGATGATCCGCAAGGTGGTGGCCTTGTCTGATGTTAAGTCCTTCAGGTCTTCTTGATTCTTTTCTTCATAGTACCCTCTATCTTCTAAGAACTTCACGTCTCTAGATACAAGTACTCTTCTTGCTATAGGATCATAGCACTTGTATCCTTTCTGTGTAGCTGAGTATCCTATGAATACAGCCTTAGTACTTCTTGCTTCTGGTGTAGCCATGACCAGAGACATAGAAGAGGAGCTGAGTGAGACTGATGAGGATGAGCCAAGTGATGAGACTGCCGTAAGAGATAGATGTGAAGCTGAGGATACTGAAGAGAACCAGAACCAGAGTGAGACATCATGTGAGCCAACCAGTGTGTGGAGTGGACCAACTACTAGATCAAGGCTGAGAGAACAAGAGGAGAGGCTCCAGGAGATAGCCAAAATCGTGGGTCTTGGATCAAGACAAGGAGATCAAGATAAACCAGCCTGTTGGTTTAATTTAATTACTTTGTAAGGGCTTTGGTTATTGGGCTTTCATTTAATTTAAACCAAAGACAATTAGGATTTTAAATAAACCAATTTCGTGGGTTTAGGATTAGAATTAGAATTAGAATTAGAATTAAACCATCTTGGTTTACTTCTAGGGTTTTCTGTCGATTTCTTTAAGACATGAGGGAGGCAGCTTTGCTTTCTCAACTTTTGAATCTAAGAATTATTCAGTCAACTTCGTTGTCTTGTCTCTAGCTTTCTCTGTTCAGCTCAAGAACATTGATCTCACTTAAAGGAAGGAATTCCTGTGAATCCCATCTTAGACAATACAAGGTGATCTTGTGTCTTTGAGTAGCAAACCATCTCTGTCGCCAATCCACAGGCTCAGGGAGACGACCACAGTTCAAAGGAGAGCTAGTAGCCTCTTAGAACACCCCTATCCGTTCCCCTTCAAGTGATCCAGGAGCAGAAGCCATACCCAGGCTGCACCAAGTGGTATCAGAGCCACTTGAAGGTTAGGGTCTGCGATTTTTGACTACTCAGATCATTCATTCCATCAAACACTTCTCTTATCTTTCTATCTGTTGTAAGCCAGCTGAGCCAACCCTGCAAATCAAAAAAAAAAAAGAAAAGAAAAGAGATCTCTGATCCAAATCAAAAAAAAAAAGAGAAAAGCTGAAGAGTAATCCAGCTAGCTGAAGAGAAATCCAGCTCAGGGTGGTAAAGTCAGCTGGTGCCTAAATCTCTTAATACTTTCTTTCTGATTCATTGGGGTTTAGTTCTAGATCTTAAGTGTAGAACCTTGTTTTTCAACTGAACTTGTGGGAAGAGCTGAGACTTGGCGACTTGAAAACTTGAGTGAGAGAGAGATACTTTTGTTCTTGGCTTTGTGTTTTCTCTAACTATTTCAGGAACAATGAGTGAAGAGAGACGAGATGGAAAGCAACCAGAGGGTTCAGGAGAACCGGCTGTCCAGCAAATCAACCTCAACCAAGTTCAATTTGAGGCTATGATGGCTGAGATAACCAGAAGAATGCAAAATACTTACAACCTTGCTCAACAAGCTAATGAAAACTTACCTGGTGTTAATGCAGGGCAAGAGAGGGACGCGGTTGCTGCTGGAGCTCAGAGAGCACGCATTGGACCTATAAGAGGGCCACGAGTGGAGATTGGGGGTCGTGGGGTTTATGGAGAACATTATCAAGAAGATTCAACTGATGACAGTGATGATGGATCTCAGGCTAGTCAGCGTGGTAGAAACTACAACCGCAGGCGACCAGCTACTGATAACCTAGGCAATCTCAAGCTTAGAATCCCTCCATTCCATGGGAAGAATGATCCTGATGCTTACTTAGAGTGGGAGAAGAAGATTGAACTGGTTTTCAATTGCCAGCAGCTCACTGAGGAGAGAAAAGTGAGACTAGCAGCTACTGAATTCTGTGGATATGCTATTAGCTGGTGGGATCAGATTGCTACTACCAGGAGACGCAATGGAGAGCCTCAAGTAGCTTCCTGGTTTGAGATGAAAACTGTGATGAAGAAGAGATTTGTTCCTAATCACTATGGAAGAGATCTACACCAGAAGTTGAGAAGGCTTTCTCAAGGGTCTAAGAGTGTAGAGGACTATCACCAGGAGATGGAAACACTCATGTTAAAAGCTGATTTAGAAGAAGGTGTAGAAGCTACTATGGCAAGATTCCAAGGAGGTCTTAACAGAGATATACAAGATAGGTTGGAGCTACAAGAATATGAGGACATGGATGAACTGCTACATAAAGCTATCTTGATTGAGCAGCAGAACAAGAGGAAGAGCTCTACCCGGTCTTCATACACTCCTACTTCAAAACCGGCCTACTCCAGGGAAGATAAGCCAGGGGATAAGTCCAAGGACGGTTCTTCTTCAGTAGAGACCAAGAGAGATGACAAGGGTAAAGGAGTAGCCACATCTACTAAGACCAGGAACATTAAGTGTTACAAGTGTCATGGCTTTGGCCACTATGCTAATGAGTGCACCAACAAGAAGGTGATGACTATCTTAGCCAACGGGGAGGTGATATCTGAAGAGGAGGACGCCGGCCAAGAGTCAGATGAGGAAGGCGTGGAGTACCCTGTCCGTGGAGAGCTACTAGTCACCAGGAGACTTCTCAATGCTCAACCTAAAGCCAAAGAAGATGAGCAAAGGGAAAACTTGTTCCACACCAGATGCTTGGTTCAAGAAAAGGTTTGCAGCTTGATCATTGATGGAGGAAGCTGTACTAATGTAGCAAGTGCTGAGTTGGTGGAGAAGTTGGGTCTTCAAGTGTTCAAGCATCCTAAACCATATCTCTTGCAATGGATCAATGACGAGGGTGGATTACAGATCACCAAGCAAGTGAAGGTCTTGCTATCAGTGGGAAAGTACCAGGATGAGATCACTTGTGATGTAGCACCCCTTGAAGCTAGCCACATCCTTCTGGGACGTCCATGGCAGTATGATAAGAGATCAGTACATGATGGCTTTACCAACAGATACACTTTTATCCATAAGGAGAAACAAGTTACCCTGGCGCCAATGACCCCTCAGGAGGTACACCAGGATCAGATGCATCTCAAAAAGAAGAGAGGAGAGTCCAAGGCCGCCAGCAAGTCCTTGCTTCTTGAAGAGACCAGCCAGGTAAGTAAACTCAACCTCTTTGCTACTGCTAAAGATATCAAAACTGCTATGATTGAACAATCAAATTTGATACTAGTGGTTTATAAAGAATTGTTGAGCTCTACTACTAACCCTGCTCCTGAGATTCCAGAGGAGATTGAGTGCCTTTTGCAGGAGTATAGAGATGTGTTCCCAGAGGACAATCCAATAGGTCTGCCGCCTATTAGGGGAATAGAGCACCAGATTGATTTTGTACCAGGAGCTACTTTGCCAAACCGTCCAGCATACAGGACCAACCCTGTGGAGACCAAGGAGCTTCAGAAACAAGTCAATGAGCTAATGGAGAAGGGACATATCAGGGAGAGTATGAGTCCTTGTGCTGTACCTGTCCTCTTGGTACCAAAAAAAGATGGGAGCTGGAGGATGTGTGTGGACTGCAGAGCCATCAACAACATAACAGTTAAGTACAGGCATCCTATTCCTCGCTTAGATGATATGTTAGATGAGTTACATGGTTCATGTGTCTTTTCTAAAATTGATTTAAAGAGTGGTTACCACCAGATTAGAATGAAAGAAGGAGATGAGTGGAAAACTGCTTTTAAAACTAAGCTAGGATTGTATGAATGGCTTGTGATGCCTTTTGGGCTTACTAATGCACCTAGTACTTTCATGAGATTAATGAATCATGTCTTGAGAGCTTTGATAGGACGATTTGTAGTTGTTTACTTTGATGATATCCTGATTTACAGCAAGACTATGAAAGAACATGTTAACCACTTGAAACAAGTTCTAGATGTGCTTAGAAAAGAAAATCTGTATGCTAACTATAAGAAGTGTTCTTTTGGCACAGATAACCTTGTCTTTTTAGGTTTTGTTGTGACCTCACAGGGCATACAGGTTGATGAGGAAAAAGTGAAAGCTATCAGGGAGTGGCCGACTCCTAAATCTATTGGAGAGGTCAGAAGTTTTCATGGACTTGCTGGCTTCTACAGGAGGTTTGTGAGAGATTTCAGTACGGTTGCAGCACCACTGACTGAAGTGATCAAAAAGAGTGTAGGTTTCACTTGGGGACCAACCCAAGAAGAGGCCTTTCAAATGCTAAAAGAGAAGTTAACAAGTGCTCCTTTACTTGCACTTCCTGACTTTTCTAAAACTTTTGAAATTGAATGTGATGCATCTGGTATTGGGATTGGAGCTGTGTTGATGCAGGATAAGAAACCCATAGCTTACTTCAGTGAGAAACTAGGAGGCGCCACCTTGAACTATCCTACCTATGACAAGGAGCTGTATGCCTTGGTGAGAGCTTTACAAGTGTGGCAACATTACTTGTGGCCTAAGGAGTTTGTGATCCATACAGATCATGAATCCCTTAAACATCTCAAAGGGCAACAGAAGCTGAACAAGAGACATGCCAGGTGGGTGGAGTTCATTGAGACCTTTCCTTATGTCATCCACTACAAGAAAGGTAAGGAGAATGTAGTGGCTGATGCACTCTCCAGAAGGTATACTCTTTTATCTTCAATGGAAACTAAACTCTTAGGATTTGAACATATCAAATCTTGCTATGCTAATGATCCTGAGTTTAAAGATGTGTTTAGAGAATCTGAGAAACATGCTAGTGGAAAATTCTACCAAGTAAAGGGATTTCTTTTCTATGATAACCGCCTGTGTGTTCCTAGTGGTTCTTTGAGAGAATTGTATGTTAGGGAAGCTCACGCAGGAGGGCTGATGGGACACTTTGGAGTCGCCAAAACACTCTCCACCTTGCAAGAGCACTTCTACTGGCCGAGTATGAAGAAAGAAGTGGAGCGTGTGTGCTCAAGGTGTGTCGTGTGCAAACAAGCCAAGTCTAAGGTCCAACCAACAGGTTTGTATACACCTCTCCCTATTCCTATTGCACCATGGATTGATATCTCTATGGACTTTGTCTTAGGATTGCCTAGAACTAGGAAAGGAAGAGATAGTATCTTTGTGGTTGTTGATAGATTTTCTAAGATGGCTCACTTCATACCTTGTCATAAAACTGATGATGCATCTTTGGTAGCTGATCTATTCTTTAGAGAAGTTGTTAGATTGCATGGTATGCCTAGGACTATAGTTTCTGATAGAGATACTAAGTTCCTTAGCTACTTCTGGAAAACTCTGTGGGGAAAGTTGGGAACTAAGCTATTGTTTTCAACTACTTGTCATCCCCAAACTGATGGTCAAACTGAATCAGTCAATAGGACATTGTCTACTCTTTTGCGTGCCATCATTAAGAGTAACATTAGGACATGGGAGGATTGTTTACCACATGTAGAGTTTGCATATAACAGAGCAGTGCATTCAGCTACTAAACTCTCACCTTTTCAAGTTGTTTACGGTTTTAACCCATTGTCTCCTCTTGATTTATTTGCTCTACCTTTAAAAGAACAAACTAACCTTGATGGCAAGCAAAAGGCCGAGTTTGTTTTGTCTTTGCATGAACAGGTCAGGAAGAACATTGAGGAGAGGACCAAGATGTATGAGAGACAGAAGAACAAGGGGCGCAAGGAGCTAGTACTTGAACCGGGTGATCTTGTGTGGATTCACATGAGAAAAGAGAGGTTTCCGGTGGAGAGGAAATCAAAGTTGCTACCAAGGAAAGATGGACCCTTCAAAGTGCTAAAGAGAATCAACAACAATGCCTACCAGATCGATCTTGAAGGGAAATACACAGTCAGTTCTACTTTCAATGTTTCTGACTTGGATCCTTTTATTGCAGATGATTCGGATTTGAGGTCAAATCCTTTTAAAGGAGGAGGGGATGGTGTAGCCATGACCAGAGACATAGAAGAGGAGCTGAGTGAGACTGATGAGGATGAGCCAAGTGATGAGACTGCCGTAAGAGAGAGATGTGAAGCTGAGGATACTGAAGAGAACCAGAACCAGAGTGAGACATCATGTGAGCCAACCAGTGTGTGGAGTGGACCAACTACTAGATCAAGGCTGAGAGAACAAGAGGAGAGGCTCCAGGAGATAGCCAAAATCGTGGGTCTTGGATCAAGACAAGGAGATCAAGATAAACCAGCCTGTTGGTTTAATTTAATTACTTTGTAAGGGCTTTGGTTATTGGGCTTTCATTTAATTTAAACCAAAGACAATTAGGATTTTAAATAAACCAATTTCGTGGGTTTAGGATTAGAATTAGAATTAGAATTAGAATTAAACCATCTTGGTTTACTTCTAGGGTTTTCTGTCGATTTCTTTAAGACATGAGGGAGGCAGCTTTGCTTTCTCAACTTTTGAATCTAAGAATTATTCAGTCAACTTCGTTGTCTTGTCTCTAGCTTTCTCTGTTCAGCTCAAGAACATTGATCTCACTTAAAGGAAGGAATTCCTGTGAATCCCATCTTAGACAATACAAGGTGATCTTGTGTCTTTGAGTAGCAAACCATCTCTGTCGCCAATCCACAGGCTCAGGGAGACGACCACAGTTCAAAGGAGAGCTAGTAGCCTCTTAGAACACCCCTATCCGTTCCCCTTCAAGTGATCCAGGAGCAGAAGCCATACCCAGGCTGCACCAGCTTCTAGCTTGTTGCGCATCTCTCCTGGTCTGAGCACAAAGCATAGACATCCAAAGACTTTCAAGTAATCAAGAACTGGCTTGTACTTGTTCAGAACTTCAAATGGAGCCTTCTCATTCAGAATCTTGGTTGGAGTTCTATTGATCAAGTAACAAGCAGTGGCAACTGCATCACTCCAAAATCTCTTTGGGACGTTACTCTGAAACATAAGTGACCTTGCCACTTCCATGAGGTGCCTATTCTTCCTCTCAGCCACTCCATTTTGCTGTGGAGTATATGGACAGCTTGTTTGATGTAGAATCCCATATTGTGATAAGTGCTGCTTGAATGCATTGCTTGTGTACTCTCCTCCATTATCTGATCTCAAAATTTTAATCTTAGCATGATAATGGTTAGTCACATACGTTTGAAAGTTCCTAAATGCATCAAGTACCCTATCTTTGGTCTGAATTAAGGTTAACCAGGTGTATTTGGATTTTTCATCAATGAATGTGACAAAATACTTATAGCTATCTCTAGATAAGCAAGGCGCAGTCCATACATCTGAATGAACTAGATCAAAGCAATTCTCATAAACAGTAGTAGACTTTTGAAACACAGTTCTACAATGCTTGCCTAAAATGCAAGCTTCACAATTTTTGTTTTCAAACACAACACCTGGTACCATTAAGTTCAAAGCTTTAACATGAGGGTGTCCTACTCTAGCATGCCACAATGCATGTTTATTCATCAAAGAAGCAGAAGTAAACGAGCAACTATAATCAGGAACAGAAGTGAGTTCTTCAAGCATATAGAGATCTCCTTTAGTCACCCCTTTCCCAATCAATCTGCTGCTCTCAATATCCTGAAACTTCACATCATTAGGACTAAAGATAACATTGCATTGTAAATCATTAGTACATTTCTTTACAGATAATAGGTTTGATGTGAATTCAGGCATGTAAAAAGCTTTAGATTCTTTGTTAAACAACTTAAGCTTTCCTATTCCCTTAATAGGTATCTTATCTCCATTTGCTATCATCACATGTCCATGAGTAGGTTCTATATCCTTAATCAGTTTCTCATCACTTATCATATGATGTGATGCACCAGAATCAACAATCAATGGTTTATCTACTCGTTTAGCATTATGACATAGATTACCAAGTGATGAATGAATCCTATCATTTCTAGCAATGTGTGCACATCTATACTCATTCCTAGCCTCTAACCGTTCTACTAGTTCTCTAATCAAGTGATCATCCTTATATGCAATCATATATGCTCCAAAGGAATAACCATAAGTGTTACCGTTTTCCTTTAGCATTTTGAAGAGCGCATCAAGGTCTGATCTCCTGATGTAGTCATCATTGCTGCGTGAGCTTGAGGCGCCTGTGTAAGCCACCAGAGACTTCCCATTCCCATCATTGCCTCCATGACCATCCACTTCACTTGTCTTGATGGTGCCAGCTCCACTTGATCCTTCAGTCACATTTGCCCTTCCCTCACGCTCCTTCATGAACTTGGCCGGCTTGAGGTGTGGGTGTAGTATCCAGCATTGGCTTTTCTTATGACCATGCTTCTTGCAATGATCACAGTTGCCATTGAACTTCCTGTCCTCATACTTCCCGTGAGATGCCTTGTTTGCTTGTGGAGCTTCGGTCAAGTCCTCATGAGCTGCTTGATTGGCAAGAGAGAGCTCCCCCTTTCCTCCAAACTAAACACTTTTGTGTTTTAGAGTGTGTTTAATAATAATCAGAGAAGATTAGAGTAGAATTTAGAGAGAATAGAGAGATTCTAGAGAGAGAGAGACTCAAAACTCCATTAATTATTAAAGATGAGGTTTACAACATACTTATATGAGAGAGACAATTTTGAAATCAATCAGATAAGGTAGAGGTTCAGGGCATGTGTAGTCAAAGAGAGCCATCCAAAAGCAGCCAATGGGAGTCTTCACATGCTTGATCCCTTTGGCATCTTTTACTAGATGCTGTCTACTTTCCAGCCTGTCTCCAGCCTTATCCAGCCCTAAACCTTATCCAGACTGCTCCTCCCTTATCCATACAGCTCCTTGGTCGTGGCTTACTCTCCAATGTGAGCCAAGGTAACTTTCCAAGCTTTAACTTAGTTACCACAGTAAAACCAAAGTTACTGTGGTAACTCCAAAGTTACTGTCTGTCTCAATCCTCATTCTCTATCAATATAGTCACTCTTTATTACCTCATCTCAACACTCCCCCTCAAGCTTGACCATGTGGAACAAGTCAAGCTTGGAAACCATGAAGACCTCCCTCATTAAAAACCTCACCAAAGAAAACCCATTGGGATAAAACTTTGATGAGGGAAAAAGAGTGGAGACTCCATGGTTAAGGGGCTCAGCTCCTGGGAGTAAGATCAATGAGTCCAAGCCTTGATAGTATGGACTCCATTGTCTTCAATCTCGCTGCCTTAGTAAACACATCTGCAAGCTGATCTTCACTTCTTGTATAACATGGCAGAATCACTCCTAAGATTATCATCTGCCTCACCTTATGACAATCCACCTCTATGTGCTTTGTTCTCTCATGAAACACTGAGTTAGAGGCAATGTGGATAGCTGCTTGATTGTCACAATGCATAGTCATAGGAGTACTCTGCTCAATCTCTAGATGCTTCAAGATCCCCTTGATCCACACCAACTCGTTTGTCAGCTTCAACATGGCTCTATACTCAGCTTCAGCACTTGAACAGGAGATAACCTTCTGCTTCTTACTCTTCCAAGTTACCAAGTTCCCTCCAATGAATGTACAATACCCAGTAGTTGATCTCCTGTCCACTCTATCTCCTGCCCAATCAGCATCACAATAACCAACCACTTCTGTACTGCCATTGCAGCCCATCCAAACTCCTTGTCCAACCGTCCCACTCAGATACCTTAGTATCCTATCAACCATCTTCCAATGATGGACCTTTGGCGCCTGCATATGTTGACTCACTTGATTCACAGCAAAGCATATATCTGGCCTAGTAATTGTCAAGTAGATCAGCTTGCCAACCATCTTCCTGTATAGCTTAGGGTCCTCAAACAGCTGCTTCTCTTCAACCTCCCCCTCACGCAGAACCTTATATCCCTCCTCAAGAGGTGTCTTGGCTATCTTTCCTCCAAGCACATTAGTCTCTTTCAACATATCCATAGTATACTTCCTTTGAGACATAAACAAACCCTCCTTTGATCTGCATATCTCAATGCCCAGAAAATACTTCATCTCTCCCAAATCCTTGATGTCAAACACAGATTTGAGAAACTCCTTAGTAGCCTGAATCCCTGCCTTATCACTTCCTGTGATAATCAAATCATCCACATACACTAGAATCACAATGCTCCCTGAAGGTCCTGTCAAGGTGAAGAGAGTGTGATCTAGTTCAGACTTCCTAAAGCCTCTCCCATTGAGTGTTGTACTCAGCTTCCTGTACCAAGCTCTAGGTGACTGTTTCAACCCATATATTGCTTTCTTCAATCTCAAAACATTCCCTGGCTTTACTAGATGCTCAAGACCAGGAGGTGGATGCATGTATACTTCATCTTCAAGTTCACCTTGCAAGAACGCATTCTTAACATCCATTTGCCACAAATCCCACTCCAAGTTTGTTGCAATGGATAACACAATTCGAATTGTGTGAAGCTTGGCCACTGGTGCAAAAGTGTCAATGTAATCTTCCCCATAAGTCTGTGTAAATCCTCTTGCAACCAGCCTGGTCTTGCGCCTATCTATCTCCCCATTTGCAAGATACTTGATGGTGAAGATCCATCTGCTTGAAACTGCCTTCTTCCCTTTAGGTAACTCACTCTCATACCAAGTGTCATTCCTGATCATTGCATCCCTTTCATCTCCTACTGAATCTCTCCAAACCTTGTGCTTCATAGCTTCTTCATAAGATCTTGGTATCTCATTCTCATCCAAGTTACACATAAACTCCATGTGCTCTTCTGGATATTCTGCAAAGGAACACACAGCTTGAGAAGGATGCTCCACAGCCTGGGCATTGTAGTACACTCTCGTGTTTACCCAGTTGGAAGCATCCCTCTTTATCCGTGTGCTCCTCCTTAATGGTTGAACCTGTTCCTCAGCTTGAACCTCTGCTTGAACCTCTGTTTCTGTCTCACTCACCTCCTCTTGATCATGAACCTCTCCTTGCTCATCCACACTGACCTGAGGAAAATTCTCTACTTCTTGTGTCACCACTTGATCATGATGACCTGAATCCCCTTGGTGCTGCTCTTGCACTCCTGATTCAGACTCATTACCCCCCTCATGATCAAGGGGAGTTGTTCTTTCAGGTTCTCTAACCTTATCCTGGGACATGTTTACCCCAAGCCTTTCCAATATGTTCCTCAGATTCTCTGCCATGTTTCTTGGTTCTTGAGACAGATCTTCCAAATCTTCCCAATTCTTTTCTTCATAATACCCCTTGGTCTCTATGAACTTAACATCTCTAGACACCAACACTCTCCTGGTTGCTGGATCATAGCACTTGTACCCCTTCTGAGTTACTGAGTACCCAATGAGCATTGCTTTAGTGCTCTTTGCCTCCAACTTGTTTCTCTGTTCTCCTGGAACCCAGACATAACATAGACATCCAAAGACACGGAGATGATCTATGTGTGGCTTGCTCTTGTTCAGCACTTCAAATGGAGACAGATTCTTCAATACCTTAGTTGGAATCCGATTGATAAGATAGCATGCAGTCTGAACAGCATCACCCCAAAACCTCTTTGGAACATTAGCATGATACATCATGGATCTAGCCACCTCCATCAGATGCCTATTCTTCCTCTCAGCTACCCCATTCTGCTGTGGTGTGTAAGGACAACTGGTCTGATGCACTATCCCATGTTTAGCCAAATGATTCTTGAAGGCATGACTGGTGTATTCTCCTCCATTATCAGACCGTAGTACCTTCACAGTAGCATTGTAATGGTTAGTTACATATGCTTGGAAGTTGACAAAAGCCTCAAACACTCTATCCTTAGATGGCAGCAATGTGATCCATGTATACTTAGACTTCTCATCTATGAATGTCACAAAGTACTTCTGGTTTTCTCTAGACATACAAGGGGCTGTCCACACATCTGAATGAACAAGATCAAAGCAATTTGCATATATGGTCTCTGATGTGGGAAAAACAGTTCTACAATGCTTCCCTAAGATGCAAGCTTCACATTCCAAGTGATTGAATGACATATCAGGTCTAATCAATTCAATTGCACGAGCATGAGGATGTCCTAATCTAGCATGCCAAGTAATACTGTCACACCTATCAGCAGTACTACTCAAGCATATAGAATCAATAGGATTAGAGTTCTTAGCTGTTTGGAGATGATATAACTGATTCCTGCTGTCCCCTCTACCAATAACTCTCCCAGTCTTCAAGTCTTGAAACTCAACCTCATTTGGCCTGAATACTACTTGACAATCAAGATCAACGGTGGCCTTCTTCACTGATATCAGATTTGAAGTGAATTGAGGCAAATAGAACGCAGGTGAGTTCTTCTCAAACAGCTTGAGGTTTCCCACTCCTTCTATTGGGATCCTAGCACCATTAGCTATCATGACACTCCCTGTTGCAGCCTTGACTTCACTTATCAGACTTCTATCACTGATCATATGATGTGTTGCTCCAGAATCAATGATAATGGGTTTGGATGTGGATGCTAAGGCAGGAGCACCTTGTCTCCGGGTCGTAGCCAAAGCATACACATACTTGACAAACTCATCCCATTCTTTCTTTGTGATAGGGTCATCTGCTCCTTTGATCTCCTGCTCCTTCATAACCATACTATCCTCCACTGAGTTACTCATATAGGCAGAGTAAGAACACTCTCCTCTTACCACTTGTTGAGCCACCTCCTTGATAATCTTCAAGCTCATCTTATCACTTAGATAACCAGACTCCATGTTCTTCTTCCAAGCCTTTCCCATCTTAAGCCACACTCTAGAAAGCTTTCTCAGCCTTCCCTTCTTACAGCTTGTACCACCTTTCCACTGGTTTGATCTCTTGTTCTCTTCCCACAAATCACACGCTTGAAGAGTAAGAACCCCTATCTCCTTCACAAGAAAGCTAAAGAACACATCTTGTTTCCTCCTTTCTTTAATAACTCTCGGATCAGCTGTGCTTGGTCTCAGCATATCCAGCTCCATCCATCCTTCTCTCAGCCTTCCCACAAGCTGATACAACTCATCCTTTCCTTGTCTCAAGCCACGGATCACTCTCTTGTCTCCACTGACCTTCACAAGTTTGGACCTTTCTTCAGTAGCCATTTCCACTAAAGGCTTCCCCTTTACATGACCACACCATAACCCACAGCTTTCCAAAGCTCTCTTTGCCCATCTTGACCAATCGCCATCCCTCTCTTCTTCAAGCTCCATGGTTGTACTAGATCTGTGCTTCATTTCCATGTTGAGATAGTTTGAATCCATCAGAATATCTCACACCACTCAGATAATAAAGATCAGAACTCAAGAACACCAAGAACACTCAAGAACACTCAAGAACACTCAGATTTGCGAAATTGAAATCACACACTCACCCCCTTTTGAGCAACCTGGCTCTGATACCATAAACACTTTTGTGTTTTAGAGTGTGTTTAATAATAATCAGAGAAGATTAGAGTAGAATTTAGAGAGAATAGAGAGATTCTAGAGAGAGAGAGACTCAAAACTCCATTAATTATTAAAGATGAGGTTTACAACATACTTATATGAGAGAGACAATTTCGAAATCAATCAGATAAGGTAGAGGTTCAGGGCATGTGTAGTCAAAGAGAGCCATCCAAAAGCAGCCAATGGGAGTCTTCACATGCTTGATCCCTTTGGCATCTTTTACTAGATGCTGTCTACTTTCCAGCCTGTCTCCAGCCTTATCCAGCCCTAAACCTTATCCAGACTGCTCCTCCCTTATCCATACAGCTCCTTGGTCGTGGCTTACTCTCCAATGTGAGCCAAGGTAACTTTCCAAGCTTTAACTTAGTTACCACAGTAAAACCAAAGTTACTGTGGTAACTCCAAAGTTACTGTCTGTCTCAATCCTCATTCTCTATCAATATAGTCACTCTTTATTACCTCATCTCAACACAAACAACCCCATAGACCCCTGCTCCCTTTGGATTTGCGCACACACATCCTCAAGGTCCGGAAGTTTGTCAGCCCTCAACATGTGCTGGATGAGTTGAGTGTAGGCCGGGTTCAGCGTGAGAAGCAGTCCAAAGACCTTATCTTGCTCACGCCTCTCATTCAGCTGATCAGGATCAGTTGTGCTTGGCCTCAGCATCTCTAGTTCTGACCATAAGGACCTGAACCTTCCCAAGTGCTTAGTGAACTCCATATCCTCTTGCACTAGACGGTTGATAGCGTGCTTTACTTCAAACACACGGCTGAGGTTGGAGATGTTCCCATACACCTTCTTCAGCGTGTCCCACAGCTCTTTGGCTGACTCACAGTAGCTGTAGGCGTCTAAGATGGCTGGATCCAAGGATGCGTGTAGAACCGTCATCACCAGCATGTCTTCTTGTTGCCATTTCTCTACAGCCGCTTCATTGGAGACCTCTTCTTGATCTCCTCCCTGAGTAATGAGTTTTGGAGCCTCCCCTGTTGTGATGTGCCCCCACAAACCCTTACTTCCCACAGCAGTCTTCACCATCCGAGACCACACAAGATAGTTGTTACCTTTGAAAGTAACCGCCACCTTCATCCTCATGTTCATACCATGTTCCATCTTTGCTTAGCTTGACTTGAACAACTTGAATCTGATGAAATCTTGAGTCTTGAGTCACGTACACACACCAATCTTGAGTCTAGGATCGCACACACACACCGAACGTAGCACAGCCCAAAACACCTTCAAAGCCACTCGCGTGTAGCTTCAAAGCCTTCAGCTTGTACCTCTCTAAAGATCAAACCCCAGATCCTAATGAACCTGGCTCTGATACCATATGAGATTGAGAGATCCTTAGAGTAACTAGAGTATAAGTGAGAGTTTAAGTAGAGATTAGAAAGAGATTGTGAAAGATTAAGAGACTTGAGAGCTGTTTAGTGTCTAAGAGAGAATCATGGTGCCTTAAGAGATTAGAGAGAGACTCAGAACTGTATGTTTATTATTAATGACAAGAGCTACAATATATAGTGAGAGATCAGTAGGGTTTTCGAAATCATAAAGGAGAGCTAAGCATGTGAAGTCAACAAGGTTAGGATAAGCTCTCTTTAACTCGGCCAATCAGCGTTCCCACATGCTTGGAGCATCTAGGATCTTGGACAAAGATGCTCTTGCCTTTCCAGCTGTGCCAGCCTGTAAAGCCGCGCCTCTCTTATCCTCCAACGGTCTGATTCATCAGCCAAAGCCCCTTCTCTTCCCATAAGTTACTCGGGTAACTCCTTGTAACCGCGGTCATGGTTTCACTGGTCTGAATGTGTACGGACCGTACGGCCTTGTACGGCCTTGTACGGTCAGGCCACTGTGAACCTCTCCCATCACACCAATGCTTAACACACTCTCTTCAGTCTTAACCCCTTTGTACTTCACACTTGTATACTCAACTCTTCTCAACAGCCTATGTGATTTTGGAGATAAGAATAGGTATTGAGAGATTAGAAAGAGATTATGGTGAGATTAAGGGAAGATGGGATGATTTATGAAATGTAAAAGAGAAACATGATGAACTAGAGAGAGATTACCATCAAATCGTGTTAATCATTCATCAAGACAGAGTTTACAATATATAGGAAGAGACATAAGGGTTTTCAGAAAGCATAAGCATGTGAAGTCAAGGATAAGGTTTGCTTTAATTCAAACTGAGCCAATAGGAGAGGCCACACGCTTTTGGGATCTTTTACTAAGACTGCTTTTGCCAATACAGCCTGTCCCAGCCTGTCAAGATAAGACCCAGCTCCCTTAGCCATCCAAACGGTCATCTCTTCATGGTAAAATCCCCTTTGGCCGTTAACTCCTTTTACTCGGGTAAAAGGTGACTTAGCCGAGTTATGGATCGACCATGGTCCGGATGGTACGGCCTGTACGGCCTTGTACGGCCTGGTCGATCCCTAACCCATCTTTTCCATTCCTTCACACCATCTCATCTCTTCTTCAACTCCTTAGGACATCTTCTCTCATATACTGATCAGCTCATTTCAACACTCCCCCTCAAGCTTAACTTAGTTAAGCTTGGAACAGCCATGAGATCTTCCTCATTAAAAACCTCACCAAGGAAAACCCATTGGGACAAAACCTTGATGAGGGAAAAAGAGTAAAGACCTCATGACAAAGGGGATCAGCTTCTTGGAGAAAGATCTATGAGTCCCAATCTGGTATGAATGGACTCCATAGTCTTTTGTCTTGCAGCCTTGGTGAACACATCCGCAAGTTGATCCTCACTCCTCGTATAGCATGGCAAGATCACTCCCAAGACAATCATCTGCCTCACTTTGTGACAATCAACTTCAATGTGCTTGGTTCTCTCATGGAAGACTGAGTTAGTTGCAATGTGTATAGCTGCTTGGTTATCACAATGCATGGTCATTGGAGTTGCTTGCTCTATCTCCAAATGCTTCAAGATCCCTTTGATCCATACCAACTCATTGGTAAGCTTCAGCATGGCTCTATACTCAGCTTCAGCACTCGAGCAGGACACCACCTTCTGCTTCTTACTCTTCCAAGTCACCAAGTTGCCTCCAATGAGTGTACAATAGCCGGTTGTTGATTTTCTATCTGCTCTATCTCCAGCCCAATCAGCGTCACAATATCCCACCACTTCAGTACTCTTGTTGCATCCCATCCATACTCCAAGGCTTGAAGTCCCGTTCAGATACAAGAGAAGTCTCTCCACCATGCGCCAGTGATGTTCCTTTGGGACTTGCATATGCTGGCTCACTTGATTCACAGCAAAGCATATGTCTGGTCTTGTGATAGTGAGATAGATGAGCTTCCCTACCAGCTTCCTGTATAGCTTTGGATCATGGAAGGCCTTGCTATCTTCAATCTCCCCCTCACGTGGAATCTTGTATCCATCTTCAAGGGGCATCTTTGCTGTCTTATCTCCTTGTATACCTGCATCTTTCAAAAGATCAAGTGTATACTTCCTTTGGGAAATGAACAATCCTTCCTTAGATCTACATAACTCAATTCCGAGGAAGTATTTCATTTCTCCTAAGTCTTTGATTTCAAACACAGATTTCAAAAACTCCTTTGTGGCTTTTATACCAGCCTTATCACTACCTGTTATGATAATGTCATCAACATATACAAGTAGACAGATGATACCTGAAGGTGTAGTAAGAGTGAAGAGGGTGTGATCCAATTCTGACTTCTTAAATCCACGCCCATTCAAAGTAGTGCTCAGCTTGTTGTACCATGCTCTAGGTGATTGCTTCAACCCATAGATAGCTTTCTTGAGCCTCAACACATTCCCTGGTTGTACAAGATGCTCTAGACCTGGTGGTGGATACATATACACTTCATCTTCTAGTTCCCCTTGAAGAAATGCATTCTTCACATCCATCTGCCAAAGCTCCCACTCAAGGTTCACAGCAAGAGACAATACAATTCTTATTGTATGTAACTTGGCAACAGGAGCAAAGGTATCAATGTAGTCTTCCCCATATGTTTGAGTGTATCCTCTAGCCACCAGTCTTGTCTTCTTTCTATCAATGGTTCCATCAGGTAGATACTTAATAGTAAATATCCACTTGCTTGTTACTGCCTTCTTCCCTTTTGGTAACTCACTTTCAAACCAAGTGTCATTCTTTATCATGGCATTGGCTTCATCACTCACTGATTCTTTCCAGTCTTCATACTGCATTGCTTCTTCATACGATCTTGGTATACTGCTCTCATCTAAGCTCATCATGAATGCACAATGCTCCTTTGGATAACAGGCAAAAGAACACACAGCCTGAGAGGGATGCTCCACAGCCTGGGCATTGTAGTACACTCTCGTGTTTACCCAGTTGGAAGCATCTCTCTTTAGCCGTGTGCTTCTCCTTAATGGTACCTCAGTTTGTGTTTGCTCTGGTGCTTCTACTTCAGTTGTTTCAACTTCTCCTTGTTCTGGTAACTCATTACGCTCTTCACTACTTGGTTCAGCTCCACTTTGATCAGGATGATGCGCAAAATCTTGACTCTCATCCAGCTCCTCAGTTCCATTCCCTCCCTCATGATCAAGGTGAGATGGTTCTTCAGCTTCCTGTACTTCAGGTGACTGATCTTCATTCGATTCCTGGGACATTCCAATCCCAAGACCTTCTAGTATCTGTCTCAAGCTTGTAGCCCTATCTGAAGGTTGTGACAGATCCTCCAGCTCTTTCCAATCTTTGTCTTCATAGTAGCTCTTCTCTTCAAAGAACTTGACATCTCTAGATACAAGTACCCTTCTTGTTTCTGGAACAAAGCACTTGTATCCCTTCTGTGTAGTTGAGTATCCTATCATCATAGCCTTGATACTCTTTGCTTCCAGCTTATTTCTTATCTCTCCCGGGACAAGAACATAGCTTATACACCCAAAGACTCTTAGGTGATCTAGTACCGGCTTGTTGTTGTTGAGGACTTCAAAGGGGGCTTTATCTTCTAAGATCCTGGTTGGTATCCTATTGATTAGATAGCAAGCAGTAATCACAGCATCACTCCAAAATCTCTTTGGCACACTCATCTGAAACATCATTGATCTAGCCACTTCCATAAGATGTCTATTCTTTCTTTCAGCCACTCCATTTTGTTGAGGCGTGTAAGGGCAACTCGTTTGATGAAGTATCCCATGTTGAGCTAGATGGTTCTTGAATGCATTGCCAGTATACTCTCCACCATTATCAGACCTGAAAATCTTAATCTTGGCATTATACTGGTTAGAAACATATGATTGAAAGTTTTTAAATGCATCAAGAACCCTATCTTTTGTTTTGATTAGTGATATCCAGGTGTATTTAGATTTTTCATCTATAAATGTGACAAAGTACTTGTAATTATCTCTAGATAGGCAGGGAGCAGTCCATACATCAGAATGAATAAGATCAAAGCATTTATCATAGATAGTAGTAGACCTCTTGAACACAGTCTTACAATGTTTTCCCAAAATACAAGCTTCACAATCATTATTTTTAAACATGACACCTGGTAACATTAAGCTCAAGGCTCTAACATGTGGATGTCCTAGCCTAGAATGCCATAATGCACCTCTACTTAAAACAGAACTCAACAAGCAACTAGAACTCGAAATAAGGGAAATGTCTTCAAGTAAATAAAGGTCTCCTTTGGTTACTCCTTGCCCAATCAACTTACTGCTTTCAATATCCTGAAATTTCACATCATTAGGACTGAAAATGACATTGCATTGAAGATCATTGGTACATCTCTTGACAGATAATAGATTAGAAGTAAACTCAGGCATGTATAAGGCTTTAGAATCCTTATTAAACAGTTTCAAGTCCCCTACACCTCTAATAGGAATTCTATCACCATTTGCAATCATTACATGTCCATGAGCAGGTTCTATATTCTTTATAAGACTATCATCACTGATCATTGTTGAGATGAGTTATGAGATAAGAAGAAGCATGAAGGGATTAGAGATTGTGAGAAGGATGAGGCATGAAGGGGTTAGGATGGCTTTAGGAGGAGTGGACCGTACAAGGCCGTACCATCCGTACAAGGCCGTACATGATGGTAACTATAAGTTACCCGAGTAACTCATCCGGATGAAAGGAGCTTGGAGGTAAAGTCTTGGGAGCTTATCTGATCCATCAGACCGTTGAGGAAGTAGATAAGAGGCGCCTTGACAGGCTGTCACAGCTGGAAAGGCAAAAGCTACTTTAGCCAAAGATCCCAAAGGCATCAAACGTGTGAGAGCCTTCATTGGACAGATTCAAACTCAGCCAGCCTTTACCTATTGACTTCACATGCTTATGGTCTCTCATTAGTTTTCGAAACCCTTGTTGCTCAGACTATATATATGTAACCTCATCTCTTAATAAAGATTAGACAGTTCAGATTATCCTTAGCCTCCATGGCTTTTCTCTTAATCTCTTGATCTCAGATTCTACTCTAAATCATCTCTAATACTTCTCTAATCTTTCCTAAACTCTCAGATTACTCTTTATACTCTAAAACTTATATGGTATCAGAGCCAGGTTCTTGAGAATCTGAGTTCTTTGCGTGGGCTAAAGACTAAAGCTTTGAAGGTTCCTCGGAGTCTCTAGCCTCAAGTCTTCCTTGGTTACATTGTGGTTACAAGATTGAATCTTTTGCGTGTGTGTTGTGAGTTCTTGACGTGTTGGTGCAGTCTAGTCTCAAGTTCAAAGTCTTCTACAAGTAGTTCAAGAACAAGCGGTTGAAGATGGATGGAGGGATAAGCATGCACATGAAGGTGGCAGTTACTTTCAAGGGGAGTAACTATTTGGTGTGGTCTCGGATGGTGAGAACCACAGTGGGAAGTAAGGGTTTGTGGAAGCATCTTACGGATGGTGAAGCTCCACAGCTCATTACTCAGGGAGAAGACTCGGAAGAGGTCTCAAATGAAACGGCCGTAGAGAAGTGGCAGCGAGAAGACATGCTTGTGATGTCCGTTCTTCATGCCTCTCTAGAGCCGGCGATCCTAGAGGCTTACAGCTATTGTGAGTCAGCTAAGGAGCTATGGGACACCTTGAAGAAGGTGTATGGGAATGTTTCAAACCTTCACCGAGTGTTTGAAGTAAAGAAAGCCATAAACGGCTTGGTACAAGATGACATGGAATTCACCAAGCATTTGGGGAGGTTCCGGTCCTTATGGTCAGAGCTAGAGATGCTGAGGCCAAGCACAACCGATCCAGAGCTGCTTAATGAGAGGAGGGATCAGGATAAGGTCTTTGGACTATTGCTTACCTTGAATCCGGCTTACAACTCACTGATTAAACACATGTTGAGAGCGGATAAGCTACCAGACCTTGAGGAGGTGTGCTCTCAAATTCAGAAGGAGCAGGGGTCTATTGGATTGTTTGGAAGCAAAGGGGAGATGTCACTTGCAAATAAGGCTGCGCAAGTCAACTCTGATGAAGCTCCTCAAGCAAACAAGGCCGGTTACAACAAGTTTGAAGACAGGAAGTTCAATGGGAGCTGTGATCATTGCAAGAAGCATGGTCACAAGAAGAGCCAGTGCTGGATACTCCACCCCCATCTAAAGCCGGCCAAGTTCTTGAAGGAGAGGGATGCCAGGGCAAATGTGAGTGAAGGATCAAGCGGTGCTGGTACCTCAGGAAAGAGCAATGATGAAGGAGGAAGGGAGAGTGATGGCAGGTCGTTGGTGGCATATGCAGGCAATCCAAATCACCGAGGAGGGGAGCAAGACTACATTAGGAGATCAGACATTGACTCCCTCATCAAGATGCTTAAGGAAAACGGTAACACTTATGGTTATTCCTTTGGTGCATCAATGATAGTTAAGAATGATGATAATAGTCTTGAGAAGCATGGAATTACTAGTCTTGCTAGGACTGATCACTCTCTCAAGTCATCTAGCACACTTTGTCTTATGGCTAATAACATGACTAAAGCATTAGTAGTTGATTCTGGTGCATCTCATCACATGATTAGTGATACTAGTTTGATTAAAGATATTGAACCTGCTAATGGACATGTGATGATTGCAAATGGAGATAAGATTCCTATTAGAGGAATAGGAAACTTAAAACTATTTAATAAACATACTAGAGCATTCTATATGCCAGAATTCACATCAAACTTACTATCAGTAAAGAAATGTACTACTGATCTTCATTGCAATGTTATCTTTAGTCCTAATGATGTGAAGTTTCAGGATATTGAGAGCAGCCAGTTGATTGGAAAAGGAGTTACTAAAGGGGATCTTTACATGCTTGAAGAATTAGCTCCTGTTTCTGAATCAAGCTGTTTATTTACTACTACTTCAAATTTGAATAAGAATGCTTTGTGGCATGCTAGACTAGGACATCCTCATAGTAGAGCCTTGAATTTGATGTTGCCAGGTGTTAATTTTGAGAATAAAGACTGTGAAGCTTGCATTTTAGGCAAACATTGTAAAACTGTGTTTCAAAGGTCATCTACTGTTTATGAAAAATGCTTTGATTTGATTCATTCTGATGTATGGACTGCACCTTGTTTATCTAGGGAGAATCATAAGTATTTTGTCACATTCATTGATGAAAAATCCAAATACACCTGGTTAACCTTAATCCCATCTAAAGATAGAGTTCTTGATGCATTTAAAAACTTTCAAGCTTATGTGACTAACCATTATCATGCTAAGATTAAAATTTTTAGATCAGATAATGGAGGAGAATACACTAGCCATGCATTCAAGTATCATCTAGCTCATCATGGGATTCTTCATCAAACAAGCTGTCCTTACACACCTCAACAGAATGGTGTGGCTGAGAGGAAGAATCGACATCTCATGGAGACTGCTCGGTCATTAATGTTTCAAGCAAATGTTCCCAAAAGGTTTTGGAGTGATGCTGTGGCCACCGCTTGCTACTTGATCAACCGGACACCTACAAAAATCCTTGAAGATCAGGCACCATTTGAGGTCTTGAATAAACACAAGCCGTCAGTAGAACACTTGAGAGTCTTTGGGTGTTTGTGCTATGTGTTGATTCCGGGACAGATGAGGAGCAAGTTGGAAGCAAGGAGTACAAAGGCTGTATTCATAGGCTACTCTACAACACAGAAGGGATACAAATGCTATGATCCAGAAGGAAGAAAAGTTCTAGTATCAAGGGATGTGAAGTTTGTAGAAGAAAGAGGATACTATGAAGAAAAGAACCAAGAAGACTTGAAAGATCTAACCTCAGATAAGGCTGGGGTGTTAAGGATTATCCTAGAGGGGCTAGGAATCAAGATGTCCCAGGATCAGAACTCTGGTCAAAGGGAACAACATGGAGACTCTCACCATGATTGTGAGGGGGGAAATGAGCCTGAAGTTCAAGAAAGTGGCCAAGAAGGAGCCGGCTTGAATGAGGAAGGGTTGGAGACAAGTTTAGGCCAAGATGGAGCCGGCTTGAATCAGGAACAAAGGGAGATAAGTTCAGGCTCTCACAATCAAGGTGAGCAGGAACAAAGAGAAGTAGAAGCATCAGTTGAGGATGTAGAAGAAGAAGAAGAAGAACCAGATGCTCAAGAGCAAGCCGTGAGAGTTCAACAACCAGAATTGAGGAGAAGCACAAGAGTGAGGAAGGATCCTTCCTCTTGGGTAAACACGAGAGTGTACTACAATGCCCAAGCAGTGGAGCATCCTTCTCAAGCTGTGTGCTCCTTTGCTCAATATCCTAAAGCACATTGCGCATTTATGGTAAATCTGGATGAGGGTTATATCCCAAGAAGCTATGAAGAGGCAATACAAGACAAGGAGTGGAAGGAATCAGTTGGAGCTGAGGCAGGAGCTATGATCAAGAATGATACATGGTATGAGAGTGAGTTACCTAAAGGGAAGAAGGCTGTGACTAGTAGATGGATATTCACAATCAAGTATAAGGCTGATGGTCAGGTTGAGAGGAAGAAGTCAAGACTGGTTGCAAGAGGCTTTACTCAAACATATGGAGAAGATTACATTGAGACCTTTGCACCAGTGGCTAAGCTACACACAATCCGAATTGTATTAAGCTTGGCTGTGAATCTTGGATGGGGCTTATGGCAAATGGATGTGAAGAATGCATTTCTACAAGGAGAGCTTGAGGATGAAGTGTATATGCATCCACCTCCGGGCTTGGAACACTTAGTAAAGAAAGGGAATGTGTTGAGACTGAAGAAAGCTATCTATGGGCTGAAGCAATCACCAAGAGCTTGGTATAACAAGCTGAGCACTACTCTTAATGGCCGAGGCTTCAAGAAGTCTGAGCTAGATCACACTCTCTTCACTCTAACTACTCCCTCAGGTATGATTGCACTTCTTGTGTATGTTGATGATATCATTATCACAGGGAGTGATAAGGAAGGTATCATAGCAACCAAGGAGTTCCTTAAATCCATGTTTGATATTAAAGACTTGGGAGAAATGAAATACTTTCTTGGAATTGAGATATGTAGATCCAAGGAGGGTTTGTTCATGTCCCAAAGAAAGTATACACTTGATCTTTTGAAAGGTGCAGGAGCTTATGGAGGCAAGACAGCAAGGATGCCTATGGAGGATGGCTACAAAGTCCCACGAGAGGGGGAGATTGAAGACAGCAAACCTTATCAGGATCCTAAACTCTATAGAAAACTAGTTGGCAAATTGATTTATCTTACCATAACTAGGCCTGACATTTGTTTTGCTGTGAATCAGGTGAGTCAACACATGCAGGTGCCTAAGGAGCATCATTGGCGGATGGTGGAGAGGATCTTGATGTATCTCAATGGCTCACCTGATCAAGGAGTATGGATGGGCTGCAATGGAAGCACAGAAGTTGTTGGATACTGTGATGCTGATTGGGCTGGTGATAGAGCTGACAGGAGATCAACAACCGGCTATTGCACATTCATTGGAGGCAACTTGGTGACTTGGAAGAGCAAGAAGCAAAAGGTGGTATCTTGCTCAAGTGCAGAAGCTGAGTATAGAGCCATGCTGAAGCTTACAAACGAGCTAGTATGGATCAAGGGCATTTTGAAGCATTTGGGGATTGATCAAGCCAAGCCAATGACCATGCATTGTGATAACCAAGCCGCAATCCACATAGCTTCCAACTCGGTGTTCCATGAAAGAACCAAGCACATTGAGGTTGATTGCCACAAGGTGAGGCAGATGATTGTACTAGGAGTCATCTTGCCATGCTACACTAGGAGTGAAGATCAGTTGGCTGATGTGTTCACTAAGGCAGCAAGACAGAAGACTATGGAGTCCATTCATATCAGATTGGGACTCATAGATCTTGGGAAGGGAAGGAGCTAATCCTCTAAGTCATGAGGTCTTTACTCTTTTTCCCTCATCAAGGTTTTGTCCCAATGGGTTTTCCTTGGTGAGGTTTTTAATGAGGAAGATCTCATGGCTGTCCAAGCTTAGGCTTTCACAAAGCCAAGCTTGAGGGGGAGTGTTGAGATGAGTTATGAGATAAGAAGAAGCATGAAGGGATTAGAGATTGTGAGAAGGATGAGGCATGAAGGGGTTAGGATGGCTTTAGGAGGAGTGGACCGTACAAGGCCGTACCATCCGTACAAGGCCGTACATGATGGTAACTATAAGTTACCCGAGTAACTCATCCGGATGAAAGGAGCTTGGAGGTAAAGTCTTGGGAGCTTATCTGATCCATCAGACCGTTGAGGAAGTAGATAAGAGGCGCCTTGACAGGCTGTCACAGCTGGAAAGGCAAAAGCTACTTTAGCCAAAGATCCCAAAGGCATCAAACGTGTGAGAGCCTTCATTGGACAGATTCAAACTCAGCCAGCCTTTACCTATTGACTTCACATGCTTATGGTCTCTCATTAGTTTTCGAAACCCTTGTTGCTCAGACTATATATATGTAACCTCATCTCTTAATAAAGATTAGACTGTTCAGATTATCCTTAGCCTCCATGGCTTTTCTCTTAATCTCTTGATCTCAGATTCTACTCTAAATCATCTCTAATACTTCTCTAATCTCTCCTAAACTCTCAGATTACTCTTTATACTCTAAAACTTATAATCATATGATGTGAAGCACCTGAATCAATAATCAACGGTTTTATTCCTTGAGCAATGTGATTTCTAGGTGTTTCACTTACCAATTTCAATTTACTAATGAGATCAAGCAATGTGAATTCATTTCTCGGCATTCTATCAGCAGTAAAGGTCCTGTATGAGTCAGATTCAATCCTCATGTTATCAAGGTTCTCTAGCAACTTATCACAGGTTCTAGGTAACACATGAGCAGCATAAGAATAACCAAGAGTGTTTTTGAGTGTGTTACCAGACTCCTTGAGAGCTTTGATCAGGGCATCAATATCAGACTTCCTAATCACCTCATGTTCCATGTTCTTCCCTACTCCTTGATGGTGAGGGGCTACGGCTCTTCCTCCACTTTCACCCGCATGATCCAATGAACCAGCTCCTGATGTGCCGGCTTCACTAGTCTCTGCAGAAAGGTGAGCTCGTCCCTCCCTCTCCTTGTTGAACTTGGCTGGCTTCAAATGAGGGTGTAGGATCCTATGATTTTTAAAGAGATCTCTACTCTGGTAGTATATGTGTGTGTATAAGCTTCAATGAAGAATGATTAGAGCTTGTTCTAGGTGATATAGAGAGAGAGATTGGTGAGAGTGTTTATGAGTGTATGAGAGACTTAAGAACAAAGATTAAGAGACTTAAGAGACTAGAGAGACTGAGAGAATAAGAGACTGAAGATTAGTGTTTCAGATTAGAGAAGGAGAGGGGAAACCCCCTTACTCACTTAAAGATTACAAAATGATCATAAGAGGCTTATATATGCTCTTTACATTCCATAAACTTAAAACCTACATCTAATGGCTCATAAAAGACTAGAAGGATGGAGGGACGAGATGGAGAGTTGATCTGGTCATTATAGCCTCATCTGATTGGTTAAACTCTCTTTGGTGCCTGGTTGGTTAATTCAAATCTGGTCAAAGGGAAGGCTGGCTCCTTATTGGCTGGCTAAAGGCTCCCATGAACCTGCCCTTGTATCTGTTCAGATACAAGGTCACTATAGCTTCTTCTTTAGAGCTCACACAGCTCATAGACAGCCTGTCTTGGCGCCAGCTTCTTCTTTTGTCTTCTTCTCTTAAGAGCCTCTTTTGTCTTCTTCTCTTAAGAGCTATCCTTTGCCCTATTTTTGCACCAACTTCAAATAGACTCAGATGGTCGAGTCTTGAACTTCTGGATCGGTCAGGTCCGTACGTTCCGTACGGCCTCGCCCTAAGTTTGCACACTCGACCATTCTCCTCAACTATATGCTTCTAAGTCCCTCCTAGACTTGGCCCTATCTTTGCACAACCATCAGATCACTTCTGGACACCAAGGGACACTCCTGAAGGTCTTGCCCTATCTTTGTACCATCGGCCACCTTCTCCCAAACTCTTCCAACACCTTCTATCTTCTCTTCAGTTCAACACTCCCCCTCAAGCTTGACTTTAGGAGATCCTAAGCCAAGCTTGGAACTCTGAAGAGTCTCCCTCATTAAAAACCTTACAAGGAAAACCCATTGGGACAAAACCTTGCAAGGGAAAAAGAGTAGAGCTCTCCAAAGCCTAGGGATTGGCCAGTGAGCTCTTGTGCCTTAGAACCAATGTGGTTGGACACAAGAAGCTCTGGATCACGGCCTAACAGGTGCAGCAACTCTTCACAGCTTTGCGCACACTTCACACTTCAGCTTCACCTCTTCATGGAACCGGTTTGAAGTCTCCCCCTCTCAACTGACTTCTCAGCCATCTTAGAGAAGCTAGGACACGACCAGATCATCTTCAAAACACTAGTGAGGCTGATCAATACTTCACACTCGGCTTGCCCTCTTCATAGACTAGGTTTAGGGTCTCCCCCTCTCAACAGACTTCACAGCCCCTTTAGAGAAGCTAGGAGATTCCCCGGAACTGTTTAATGAGGCTACAAGCAATGGTACCTGATTCATTATCCCAAAGGTGCATCAGTACCTATTAAAAACAAGAAAATGAATATCCTGCATCACACTTGATGCACACAATCCCATAATTCAATCATGATCATCTTAAGTATCTTTTCAAGCACAAGCAATGAATAAGATGAATGAAAAAGATTGAAGAAAGAGTTTAAAAAAGTCTAAGGGAACTTCCCTTGTGTTTTTGTGAGTTTTCTAACTCGGCCAATGCACCATCTTCATGGCATCATCAACTTCTTGGAAGGGCAGAATGGATTCATCAGCTTCTCCTCAATCACCTCTCATTGAAGCCGCATTGATGGAGAGCTTTCTTCCTCACTTGCCAAGACTGCTCTGAACAGCCTCTTACCTAGACACGCCACTGACTTGGTCCGGTTGATGATCCTTTGTAGAAGCCTTTGCAAAGACTTGTTACTGACCATGGATCATATGCATTAAGACTCCCCCTCAAGCTTAGAACCGAGACTAGAAGGAGCTAAGCTTGTGATGATCCTATGCATCTCCATGGTCTAATAACTATCATCTTTCATGATAGCTTTCTTCTTGTGAGTTTACTCTCTTCCTTAACCAGGAACTAGGGTGTTTGAATCACCATAGAGAGTCTCACAAGTCACACCTCTCATTGCATAATGACCCATGCTACACTTCCTGTAGACTAAGGACTAGATATGTCCAATGGTATTATGCAATGGCCATCTCTCATTGCATACTCAATCACACTACACTTCCTGTAGGTTATGGACTAACATGTCCTTGTGATGATATGCAATGGCACAAGACCCTTGTCTTTGTTGGCGAGTTACATGTATCACATTTCCTTGTGTACCTAACACCACCACAACTCAATGCAAGATCAGATCATCCCATTGGGATCAAACCAAGATTATCCATCCTGTTTGATCACCAATGCCACAATAATATGATACTTGAAACAGGCTAGACAATCAATACAATCAAGTAAAGACAATCAATTCAGTTTTTTTTTAAATGCAGCAATAGATGAATGCATTAGGTTACATACTAACTATATGAATGAAATAGATTCAACCCAAATGAAAAACAAGCATAGATGATACTTATGCAATCAAGGCGACAAGAGTGACTCAATTCATGCTTATGCTCACTAGTTTTATCAAAGTCAATGATTCAAATAGCTTAGACATACTTCTAAATGCTTATAAGACATCACTGATGGATTTAACTATGGCATAGCAACAATCAGAACTGGACTGAGTCAAGACAGCAGATTTCAATCTCTAACAATGACAATGCAAGTTCTATTTTTTTTTTTTTAAGTTCTCTAAATGCAATGCAAGCTTACATCAGTACATTTGCAATTTAGGCTCATTTTTAAATGCAATAATACATGAATGCACAATCTTAAAAGCTTTAGCTATATGAATGCAACAGGTTCAATCCATGAGCCATATCAAGGCTATGCACAACAGTTTCAATCAAAACCAATGATGCAAGCAACTTAGACAATTTCTAATTGATGCAAGACTTTCATCAATGGATTAAACATAGGCACTAGTATCAGATAACAACAGGATTGAACTTAGACAGTATGAGACGTGCTTATGTATGCAAAATAGCTTATCAATCATGATGCAAGCAGCAGAGACATTCTACTCAATTCTGCAACACATTCATGATGATTTCAAGCTATGGCAATACACAAGACAATTCAATGAACAGAACATGAGATTTTGGGACTCTAGACATTACTTAATATCAATAAGACAATGCAGTAGCAAAACAATTTCAGTGCAATTAGCCTAGACATTCTACTAGAAGCTATGAACTCTTAATGGAATTAGGGAAAGCACATAGTATAATCAGGAGATAAACCTATCAAGACATATTAAGATAGATGAGATTAGGTTTACTCCCTTGGTTAAGATGATGAGGACTGGTTCTCAAAGTTACCACCTGAATCCTCACTTCTTCTTCTTCTCTTATTGCAATCACCCTTCTGAATTTACCACCATGATGGAATGCTTGTGGATGCTTCAGCTACTACTTCTTCAATCACCTCACAATAGAAGCCGCCTTGATAGAGTAGCCTTCTTCTTCACAGAGCCAAGAGTGCTCTGTCTTAGTTTGAGCACCCTCTTGAATAGGCATGCCACTGCCTAGACCCGGTTGGCTTCTTCTTCAGTTACTTGCAATGGTAAGAGGAAGACCAGTGAGCTTCAAGTGAGTTTTACAACCATCTGCGCTTCACCCTTCTTGTGATAACTCTCCATTGCACACACAATGGGCACCATTCTTTCTCTTTCAACTCGGATTTGATGATGAACTAGGAACACCTTTTGTGAACCTGAAACATCACTCAAACTCTAGCAAAGATAAGACACAATTGCATTGGGATCAATCCTTGACTTCATCAAGTTTGATCACCAATGTCTCAAGCTTTATAGCATTAGATAGAATCAAGACAATGTCAAGTTATTATCTATGCAAGCAACCATTCTCTAAATACTAAGCAAGACCTTATCAGATTCAAGTCAAAGTATTTAGGCAATTTTAAACACTCCTTAATATGCAACTTAGACTTTAATCTAAATGCAACAATCCAAGGCAGCAACAAGGCAGTATGCATTAATGTTAATCAGTTTCTAACTCATGAAAGCAAGTGTGATTAGATAATATAATCTATCATCTTAACAAGACAAGTTAATTTAGAACTGACATTAAGCATTTAACCATTTTCAATAGTATTGATGTCAAAACTTGATTAATAAATCATCAAGTTTGATTCCCAATATCACAAGCAATGCAACAGATAGACACAAGGCATTATCAAGTTCTATTCTTTGCAAGCTAACTCTCTAAGTACATGCAAGATCCTACCAGATTCAAGACAAGTTACTTAGACACTTTTAAAGCTTCTTTACTCAGCACTTTAGACATGAATCTAATGCTTCAATGTAAGACAGCCACAAGACTATATGCAACAGCTTTAAATTCAGTTTCAATCCATGTATGCAAGCAGATTCAATTAATCACACTAAGCATTACTATGAACTGGAGCTAAGCATATTAAGCACATTCAGTCACCAAACAAAGCTCTTAAAGTATCCTGGGACAGATTCTAAACATTTTAATTTATCAATCTTTAACAATCCTCAGGTTTTCAATCACACCACACATTATAACCAGTCAACAACACAAGCTTATTATCAAGAGGGTTTTAAACAATCGCTTACACAAGGAACCAGGTTGGTTCCTTAAACCTCCAAGGGGACTGGCCATGGCTTTTGTTGAATCTGAGAGTCTGGATAGTCACCCACCTCCTACTCCTTCAGTTCATGGCCACCTTCTTGTTTCTCCAACTCAAAGACTCCTCCTTTCTTCAAGTCTTCTAGGCGCCATCATCTTGACAGCTTTCATGATGAACCGGGTGAAGAAAGCTCTTGGAGGAGGCGCCTTGGATGAGGTTCGTGAGTCCTCTCCATACACTTCTGCTTCCAATGAGTTTCTCCATCAGTATAGACAGGAGAAAGGATGAGAGACACGCCCTTCAGTCTTCTTCTCATGGAGGAACTGAACTCGGATGGGAATGTCTTCAAGGGTTGGATTTGAGCTGAGGGTAGAGCTTGTGTTGTGCGGAAGCTACAGCTCAGGTTCTGATGAACCTGGCTCTGATACCATATGATTTTTAAAGAGATCTCTACTCTGGTAGTATATGTGTGTGTATAAGCTTCAATGAAGAATGATTAGAGCTTGTTCTAGGTGATATAGAGAGAGAGATTGGTGAGAGTGTTTATGAGTGTATGAGAGACTTAAGAACAAAGATTAAGAGACTTAAGAGACTAGAGAGACTGAGAGAATAAGAGACTGAAGATTAGTGTTTCAGATTAGAGAAGGAGAGGGGAAACCCCCTTACTCACTTAAAGATTACAAAATGATCATAAGAGGCTTATATATGCTCTTTACATTCCATAAACTTAAAACCTACATCTAATGGCTCATAAAAGACTAGAAGGATGGAGGGACGAGATGGAGAGTTGATCTGGTCATTATAGCCTCATCTGATTGGTTAAACTCTCTTTGGTGCCTGGTTGGTTAATTCAAATCTGGTCAAAGGGAAGGCTGGCTCCTTATTGGCTGGCTAAAGGCTCCCATGAACCTGCCCTTGTATCTGTTCAGATACAAGGTCACTATAGCTTCTTCTTTACAGCTCACACAGCTCATAGACAGCCTGTCTTGGCGCCAGCTTCTTCTTTTGTCTTCTTCTCTTAAGAGCCTCTTTTGTCTTCTTCTCTTAAGAGCTATCCTTTGCCCTATTTTTGCACCAACTTCAAATAGACTCAGATGGTCGAGTCTTGAACTTCCGGATCGGTCAGGTCCGTACGTTCCGTACGGCCTCGCCCTAAGTTTGCACACTCGACCATTCTCCTCAACTATATGCTTCTAAGTCCCTCCTAGACTTGGCCCTATCTTTGCACAACCATCAGATCACTTCTGGATACCAAGGGACACTCCTGAAGGTCTTGCCCTATCTTTGTACCATCGGCCACCTTCTCCCAAACTCTTCCAACACCTTCTATCTTCTCTTCAGTTCAACAGATCCAGCACTGACTCCTCTTATGCCCCGGCTTCTTGCAATGATCACAGTTGCCACTGAACTTCCTTTCCTCTCCACGGTAAGCAGCTTTGTTTGCTTGGATTGCCTCAGCCTTGTTGGATAGAGCCACCTCCCCTCTTCCCCCAAACAAGCCGAGCGTCCCTTCTTCCTTTTGAAGCTGTGCACACACTTCCTCCATTGATGGAAGGTTTGGAGACCTTAAGATATGCTTAATAACATCACCAAAGGCCGGATTCAACGTCAACATCAAACCAAACACTTTGTTCCCGCCTCTCCATGAGCGTCTCTTGATCAATGGTGCTTGGCCTCAAGGTCTCTAGCTCAGACCAGAGTGACCTGTACTTTCCCAAGTGCTTAGAGAACTCCTCCTCTTCTTGCGCAAGGTTGTTGATGGCTCTCTTGAGCTCAAACACCCGGCTTAGGTTGGTAGTGTTCCCAAACGTCTTCAGGAGGGTTTCCCACAGGTGTTTAGGAGTCTCACAGTAGCTGTAGGCATCTAGGAGATGGACTTCAAGGGATCCTTGTAGTACTGAGAGCACCATCAAGTCTTCTTGAATCCATTTCTTCTCGGCAGCAGCAACTTGATCTCCATCACCTTCACTTCCTTCTCCTACTTTGGCCACTGGTTTAGGTCCTTCATCCGTGATGTGACTCCATAACCCTAGCCTCCCAATGGCTGTCTTCACCAGCCTAGACCACAACAGGTAGTTTCCACTACCCTTCAATGCAACAGGAACCGTAATGATCTTGTAGTTTCCCTCCATCTTGTTTAGTTTGATCCGAAAGAGAAAAGGAAAATGAGTTTGGACTAAAGCTGAAGAACACTCGAAACCTCAATACCACAGCCAACCTGGCTCTGATACCATGTGATTTTAGAGATAAGAATAGGTATTGAGAGATTAGAAAGAGATTATGGTGAGATTAAGGGAAGATGGGATGATTTATGAAATGTAAAAGAGAAACATGATGAACTAGAGAGAGATTACCATCAAATCGTGTTAATCATTCATCAAGACAGAGTTTACAATATATAGGAAGAGACATAAGGGTTTTCAGAAAGCATAAGCATGTGAAGTCAAGGATAAGGTTTGCTTTAATTCAAACTGAGCCAATAGGAGAGGCCACACGCTTTTGGGATCTTTTACTAAGACTGCTTTTGCCAATACAGCCTGTCCCAGCCTGTCAAGATAAGACCCAGCTCCCTTAGCCATCCAAACGGTCATCTCTTCATGGTAAAATCCCCTTTGGCCGTTAACTCCTTTTACTCGGGTAAAAGGTGACTTAGCCGAGTTATGGATCGACCATGGTCCGGATGGTACGGCCTGTACGGCCTTGTACGGCCTGGTCGATCCCTAACCCATCTTTTCCATTCCTTCACACCATCTCATCTCTTCTTAAACTCCTTAGGACATCTTCTCTCATATACTGATCAGCTCATTTCAACAGCCTAGACCCGGTTGGCTTCTTCTTCTGGTACTTGCAATGTTGAGAAGAAGAACACTAGTGAGTTTTACAACCATCTGTGCTTCTCCCTTCTTGTAACACCTCTCCATTGTACACACAATGGGCATCATTCTTTCTCTTTCAACTTGGATTTGATGATGAACTAGGAACACCTTTTGTGAACCTGAAACATCACTCAAACTCTAGCAAAGATAAGACACAATTGCATTGGGATCAATCCTTGACTTCATCAAGTTTGATCACCAATGTCTCAAGCTTTATAGCATTAGATAGAATCAAGACAATGTCAAGTTCTTATCTATGAAAGCAACCATTCTCTAAATACTAAGCAAGACCTTATCAGATTCAAGTCAAAGTATTTAGGCAATTTTAACCATTCCTTAATATGCAACTTAGACTTTAATCTAAATGCAACAATAAACAGAGGCAGTATGCATTAATCTTACTCAGTTTCTAACTCATGAAGGCAAGCATGATTAGATAATATAATCTATCATCTTTAACAAGACATGTTTATTTAGAACTGACATTAAGCATTTAACCATTTTCAATAGTACTGATGTCAAATCTTGATTAACAACTTATCAAGTTTGATTCCTACTATCACAAGCAATGCAACAGATAGACACAAGGCATTCTTCAAGTTCTATTCTTTGCAAGCTAACTCTCTAAGTACAAGCTCCATTCTTCTCTTCAGTTCAACACCAGAAGCTAGAAGGGTACTTGTATCTAGAGATGTGAAGTTCATTGAAGAAAGAGGATACTATGAAGAGAAGAATCAAGAAGACTTGAGGGATCTTACATCAGATAAGGCTGGAGTCTTAAGAGTGATTTTGGAAGGTCTTGGTATCAAGATGAATCAGGATCAGTCCACAAGAAGTAGACAACCAGAAGAGAGCTCAAATGAACCAAGAAGAGCTGCTCAAACACCTCACCTTGATCATGAGGGGGGAAGTGAACCTGAAACTCAAGAAAATGGCCAAGAAGGAGTCGGCTTGAGTGAAGAAGGAGAAGAGTTCAACTCAGGTTCTCATCATCAAGGTGAGCAAGACCAAGGAGATGAAGAACATCACAGTGAAGCACAAGAACCACATATACAAGATGAGCAGGTTCAAGTGCAAGAACAACCTGTATTGAGGAGAAGCACAAGGATTAGAAAGGATCCTTCCTCTTGGGTAAACACGCGAGTGTACTACAATGCCCAAGCTGTGGAGGATCCTTCTCGAGTTGTGTGTTCCTTTGCTCAATACCCTGAAGAACATTGTGCGTTCATGGTTAACTTGGATGAGAACTATATTCCAAGAAGCTATGAAGAAGCAATCATGGATAAAGAATGGAAGGAATCAGTTGGAGCTGAGGCAGGAGCCATGATCAAGAATGATACATGGTATGAGAGTGAGTTACCAAAAGGGAAGAAGGCTGTGAGTAGTAAATGGATATTCACAATCAAGTATAAGGCTGATGGAAAGGTTGAGAGGAAGAAGTCAAGGCTAGTAGCAAGAGGTTTCACTCAAACTTATGGAGAAGATTACATAGAAACCTTTGCACCAGTAGCTAAACTACATACAATAAGGATTGTATTAAGCTTGGCTGTGAATCTTGGATGGGGGTTATGGCAAATGGATGTGAAGAATGCATTCTTACAAGGTGAACTTGAGGATGAAGTATATATGCATCCACCTCCAGGCCTGGAACACTTAGTGAAGAAAGGGAATGTGTTAAGATTGAAGAAAGCTATCTATGGGCTGAAGCAATCACCAAGGGCTTGGTACAACAAGCTGAGCACTACTCTGAATGGCCGTGGCTTCAAGAAGTCTGAACTAGACCACACTCTCTTCACACTCACAACTCCCTCAGGTATGATTGCACTTCTTGTGTATGTTGATGATATCATTATCACAGGAAGTGATAAGGAAGGTATCATAGCAACCAAGGAGTTCATTAAATCCATGTTTGAGATTAAAGATTTGGGTGAAATGAAATACTTTCTTGGAATTGAGATATGTAGATCCAAGGAAGGTTTATTGGTGTGATCCTGATCAGGATTGGAATCAATGGATTGAAGCCAATGTATGGGTCAGCTATACCACTGATCATGGTGCAGTTTAATGGACAGTGTCATACTCTTATTGGCATGATCTATGACGTTCTGGATAGAGAGAAGAGAAGAACTGTTGGTACTGCCTTGAAACGACTTGAACAAAGAGGATTCAACCAACTGAGCTTAACAGGAGCAATGGAGACCATTCACCTCGTCCAAATATGTATGGAGAACAAGGAAAACATGTCAGGAAGTTTCTGGGTTGGGCTATATTTGGATCTAGGCGAAATAAGGCTTTTTCGGTCCAAAAAGAGAGTTGCAGCCAGAATCTTGATCCACTTGCTTTCTAGCTGGCCTAACAGGACGTGGAGGATCTAAAGCTCATTAAGAGACACTCCAAATCAAGTTCAAGTCGTGGCCCATCATAAACCAAAGAAGAACCAGCTTGTTGGTTTGATTTAATTGCAATGTAATGGGTTTAGGTTATTGGGCTTTCATTTAATTTAAACCAAAGACAATTAGGATTTTAAAATAACCCAATTTCAATTGGATTAGGATTAGAATTAGAATTAAACCATCCTGGTTTACTCCTAGGGTTAGAGTCTGCGATTTCTTTAAGAAACAAGGGGACGCCGCTTTTGTTTTTCAATTTTTGAATCTAAGAATTTTCCAGCAGCTTTGCTTGCTTTATCTCTTGCTTTCTCTGTTCAGCTTAAGGAACATTGATCTCACTTAAAGGAAGGAATTCTTTGTGAATCTCATCTTAGACAATACAAGGTGATCTTGTGTCTTTGAGTAGCAAAACAGCTTCTGAGCAATCCATAGCTCTTTAGCAAAGTCCATCATCATCATCTATCATCTACCCACACGCCTTGATACAGATCGAGTCTTTGATTCTCTGTTTGCAAGGATTATCAAAGCATTTACCCACCTACAAGAGATCCAGGGAGTTACAGTCCTATCCAGGCTACACCAAGTGGTATCAGAGCCTCTTGAAGGTTTAGGGTTTGATTATCTTAACCAAGGACCACGTGTTTCATCATATATCCAGCAATCTTCTATGTATTCTTATAGAAAACATGATGAGAAGGCTGAACAACCAGCAACAAGGAAGCTGTTGCAAGGAAAAAGAAAAGAGATCAAAATTCCACTCTCCAGGCTACACATATCAATCAAAGACACATATGTGTCTGGATCAAACTCTCCATAGAACAGTGGAATTTTGATCTCTTTTCTTTTTCCTTGCAACAGCTTCCTTGTTGCTGGTTGTTCAGCCTTCTCATCATGTTTTCTATAAGAATACATAGAAGATTGCTGGATATATGATGAAACACGTGGTCCTTGGTTAAGATAATCAAACCCTAAACCTTCAAGAGGCTCTGATACCACTTGGTGTAGCCTGGATAGGACTGTAACTCCCTGGATCTCTTGTAGGTGGGTAAATGCTTTGATAATCCTTGCAAACAGAGAATCAAAGACTCGATCTGTATCAAGGCGTGTGGGTAGATGATAGATGATGATGATGGACTTTGCTAAAGAGCTATGGATTGCTCAGAAGCTGTTTTGCTACTCAAAGACACAAGATCACCTTGTATTGTCTAAGATGAGATTCACAAAGAATTCCTTCCTTTAAGTGAGATCAATGTTCCTTAAGCTGAACAGAGAAAGCAAGAGATAAAGCAAGCAAAGCTGCTGGAAAATTCTTAGATTCAAAAATTGAAAAACAAAAGCGGCGTCCCCTTGTTTCTTAAAGAAATCGCAGACTCTAACCCTAGGAGTAAACCAGGATGGTTTAATTCTAATTCTAATCCTAATCCAATTGAAATTGGGTTATTTTAAAATCCTAATTGTCTTTGGTTTAAATTAAATGAAAGCCCAATAACCTAAACCCATTACATTGCAATTAAATCAAACCAACAAGCTGGTTCTTCTTTGGTTTATGATGGGCCACGACTTGAACTTGATTTGGAGTGTCTCTTAATGAGCTTTAGATCCTCCACGTCCTGTTAGGCCAGCTAGAAAGCAAGTGGATCAAGATTCTGGCTGCAACTCTCTTTTTGGACCGAAAAAGCCTTATTTCGCCTAGATCCAAATATAGCCCAACCCAGAAACTTCCTGACATGTTTTCCTTGTTCTCCATACATATTTGGACGAGGTGAATGGTCTCCATAGCTCCTGTTAAGCTCAGTTGGTTGAATCCTCTTTGTTCAAGTCGTTTCAAGGCAGTACCAACAGTTCTTCTCTTCTCTCTATCCAGAACGTCATAGATCATGCCAATAAGAGTATGATACTGTCCATTAAACTGCACCATGATCAGTGGTATAGCTGACCCATACATTGGCTTCAATCCATTGATTCCAATCCTGATCAGGATCACACCATCCCCTCCTCCTTTAAAAGGATTTGTCCTCAAATCCAAGCTCTGTAGGATGATAGAACCTTGATAATTTAACTCCAAAGTTCCTGACCTGGCCATGAGATATATCATCACCTCTCTAGTCTCTCCAAGATGAAACACAAAGCTCTGCAGTCCTTCTTCATGTCTCAGCAACATCTTGGAACTTTCCTCACTGCATATGACTTCTAAGGCAGATGATTTCTCCACTTTGTTGAGTTTGCTGTTGAATGCTTCTCTCCAGGATGATCGTACCCACGTCCTTCTCATGAACATGAGACCATGTACTCTCAGTTTAACATCCTTCTGGTCAGGTGGTCGTGTGGTTTGGTCCCCATACTCATTCTCAAGCTTTGGCATCTTTTTAACCACAGCAAGTTTCTGTTTTGTTGATCTCAGCTGGTTCTGATCAGTTATGGACCTGATCAAGGGCGTGTTACCTCCTGTTTCACCTCTATTTTTGCTGCAGATACTCAAGATCACACCATTTATTCATGTCCCAAAGGAAGTATACACTTGATCTTTTGAAAGGTGCAGGTGCTTATGGAGGCAAGACTGCAAGGATGCCTATGGAGGATGGCTACAAAGTCCCACGAGAGGGGGAGATTGAAGACAGCAAACCTTATCAGGATCCTAAACTCTATAGAAAACTAGTTGGCAAATTGATTTATCTTACCATAACTAGACCTGACATTTGTTTTGCTGTGAATCAGGTGAGTCAACACATGCAAGTTCCTAAGGAGCATCATTGGCGCATGGTGGAGAGGATCTTGATGTATCTCAATGGCTCACCTGATCAAGGAGTATGGATGGGTTGCAATGGAAGCTCTGAAGTGGTGGGATACTGTGATGCAGATTGGGCTGGTGATAGAACAGACAGGAGATCAACCACAGGCTATTGCACATTCATTGGAGGCAACTTGGTGACATGGAAGAGTAAGAAGCAGAAGGTGGTCTCTTACTCAAGCGCAGAAGCTGAGTATAGAGCTATGCTGAAGCTTACCAACGAGTTGGTATGGATCAAAGGCATCTTGAAGCATTTGGAGATTGATCAATAAACACTTTTGTGTTTTAAGAGTATGATTCAAATAATCAGAGATAATCAGATAAAAGTACCAAAGAGATTAAGAGATTTTAGAGAATAGAGAGAGAATAGAGAGAGAGAGGCTCAAAACTCCATTAATTGATTTAATGTATCAGATACAAGATATATATGAAGAGATAAGGCTGATTAAGTGAATTTCGAAATCCATAAGCATGTGTAGTCAATGGACAGGCTGGAACTCCTTTTGAAATGCTTGGCTGTGCTTTCTCACATGCTTGCACTGTTGAAATGAGTTGATCAATATGGGAGAAGATGGCTTAAGGAGTTGGGAATGAGATAGTGTGAAGGCAAAGAGAGGGAGAGCTTGGGAATGATCAGGCCGTACAAGGCCGTACCGGCCGTACCATCCGTACGGTCCGGATCAATCCAACACTCGACCAAGAAGAGGAGTTACTGCGTGAAAGGAGTAAACGGCCAAAGGGATTTACCTTAAGGGAGATGACCGTTTGGATGGATAGAGTGACTGAGCCTTATCCACACAGGCTGGAACAGGCTGTAAAGGCAAAAGGAACCTGGTCCAAGATGCCAAAAACGTGTGACAGCTTCCATTGGATCAATTTTGAATTAAAGCAACCTTATCCTTGACCTCACATGCTTAGGCTCTCTAAAACCCTTGTATCTGATCCTATATATTGTAAACTCTGTCTTGATTAATAAAATACGATTCCATGAGTCTCTCTCTCTAGTTCATCATGATAATCTCATACATTTTCTCTTAAACACTCTTAACTCTCTCTTAAACTTCTCAATACCTTTCCTATTCTCTAAAATCACATGGTATCAGAGCCAGGTTGGCTGTGGTATTGAGATTTCTTGTTCTTCAGCTTCAGATAAAAGTTATTTCTTGTGAGATTCTAAACAAAGTTCAAGCAAATCAAGATGGGAGGAAACAAGATCATTACGGTTCCGATTTCACTCAAGGGTGGGGGAAACTACCTGTTGTGGTCTAGGCTTGTGAAGACAGCCATTGGGAGGCTAGGGTTATGGGATCACATCACAGATGGAGCTCCAGCACCTGTGGCCAGTGAGGAAGAAGGTGGAAGAGAGCTCGCGGTTGCTGATGGAAAGAAGTGGATTCAAGATGACTTGATGGTGCTATCTGTGCTGCAAGGATCACTTGAAGAACATCTCTTGGAAGCCTACAGCTACTGCGAGACTCCAAAACACCTGTGGGAGGTACTCCAAAAGACTTTTGGGAACATTACCAATCTGAGCCGTGTGTATGAGATCAAGAAAGCTATCAACACGCTGGTACAAGATGGAGAGGAGTTCACCAAGCATTTGGGCAAGTATAGATCGTTGTGGTCTGAGCTTGAATCGTTGAGGCCAAGCACTAATGATCAAGAGCTACTCACGGAGAGGAGGGAGCAGGATCAGGTGTTTGGATTGCTGTTGACGTTGGATCCTCCATTCAATGATGTGATCAAGCACATGTTGAGGATGCCAAATCTACCATCTATGGAGGAAGTGTGTGCGCAACTCCAAAAGGAGGAAGGGTCACTTGGACTCTTCGGAAGCAAGGGAGACTTAGCTCTAGCCAACAAGGCTGAGGAAGGAGCACAAGCCAACCGTGCAGCATACAAGACTGATGAGAGGAAGTATGGTGATGAGAGGAGGTTTGGAGGCAATTGTGATCACTGCAAGAGGTTGGGACACAAGAGGAGCCAGTGCTGGATCCTTCATCCCCATCTCAAACCGGCCAAGTTCAACAAAGACCGAGAAGCCAGAGCTAACCTGTCTACTGAAGCAAGTGAAGCCGGTCCATCAGGAGCAGGCTCAAGTGCACAAGTGGGTGAAAGCGCAGGAAAGGCAATGGCAACTCACTACACGGCCACAAAGAGTTTGGAGCATGAAGTGATTCGCAAATCTGACATTGATGCTCTCATCAAAGCTCTTAAGGAGTCTGGTACATTCGGAAATACTCTTGGTTACTCTTACACTGCTCATATGATGCCTAGGACTGAGAATAGGTTGATAGATATCATTGAGGAATTGAAACTGAGAAATGAATCACCTAGAACTCACCTAGCTAGGGGAATAAAACCATTGATTGTTGACTCTGGTGCATCTCATCACATGATTAGTGATGATAGCTTAATTAAAAACATAGAACCTGCTCATGGACATGTAATGATTGCAAATGGAGACAGAATTCCTATTAAAGGTGTAGGAGACTTAAAGCTATTTGATAAGAACTCTAAGGCATTTTACATGCCTGAATTCACTTCTAATCTCTTATCTGTTAAAAGATGTACCAATGATCTTCAATGCAATGTTATCTTTAGTCCTAACAATGTGACATTTCAGGATATTGAGAGCAATGAGTTGATTGGACAAGGAGTAACCAAGGGGGATCTTTATGTACTTGAGGATATTAACCCCATTTCTAGTTGTTTGCTGAGTTCTGTTTTAAGTAAAGGAGCATTATGGCACTCTAGGCTAGGACATCCACATGTTAGAGCCTTAAGCTTAATGTTACCAGGTGTCATGTTTAAAAATAATGATTGTGAGGCTTGTATCTTGGGAAAACATTGTAAGACTGTGTTTAAAAGATCTACTACTATCTATGATAAGTGTTTTGATCTTGTTCACTCTGATGTATGGACTGCTCCCTGCTTATCTAGAGATAATTACAAGTACTTTGTCACATTTATAGATGAAAAATCTAAATACACCTGGATAACACTCATTAGAACAAAGGATAGGGTTCTTGATGCATTTAAAAACTTCCAAGCTTATGTATCTAACCAGTATAAAGCCAAGATTAAGATTTTCAGGTCTGATAATGGTGGAGAATATACTGGTAATGCATTCAAGAGTCATCTAGCTCAACATGGGATCCTACATCAGACAAGTTGTCCATACACTCCTCAACAGAATGGTGTGGCTGAGAGAAAGAATAGACACCTGATGGAGGTGGCAAGGTCTATGATGTTTCACACAAGCGTGCCTAAAAGATTCTGGAGTGATGCTGTGATCTCGGCTTGTTATCTGATCAATAGGATACCAACCAAGATCTTGGAGGATCAGTCACCTTATGAAGTTCTAAACAGAAGCAAACCGGTGCTGGATCACTTGAGGGTCTTTGGATGCGTGTGCTTTGTACTTGTACCCGGGGAGCTAAGGAATAAGCTAGAAGCAAAGAGCACAAGAGCCATGTTTATTGGCTACTCAACATCACAAAAGGGATACAAATGCTATGATTCAGAAGCCAGGAGAGTTCTGGTGTCTAGAGATGTTAAGTTCTTGGAGGATAAGAGCTTTTATGGAGATAGAAAGTGGGAAGATCTTGAAGATTTGTCTCAACCATCTGATCGAGCTACAAGTCTCAGGCTGGTGCTGGAAGGACTTGGAATCAACATGTCCCAGGATCAGCAACCAACAAAGGCTAATGAAGCTGAAGAATCATCACACCATGATCATGAGGGGGGAAATGAGGCTGAGCCTGAAGATCATGAAGATCAAGACTCAGATGGTCATGATCAAGGTGTGATACAAAACGAGGAAGAACCCATTCAAGAAGTGGAACCAGATGAAGTAGAAGGAGAAGTGGTTCAGCCTACAGTGGTAGAGGTGGAACCAGTTCCATTAAGGAGAAGCACACGGTTGAAGAAGGATGCTTCCAACTGGGTAAACACGAGAGTGTACTACAATGCTCAAGCTGTGAAGCATCCCTCTCAAGCTGTGTGTTCCTTTGCCAGTTACCCAAAGGAACATTGCGCTTTCATTACAAGCTTAGATGAAAGTAGTGTACCAAGGTCATATGAAGAAGCAATGCTACATGAAGATTGGAAAGAATCAGTGGGTGATGAAGCTAATGCTATGATAAAGAATGACACTTGGTTTGAAAGTGAATTACCAAAGGGGAAGAAGGCAGTAACAAGCAAATGGATATTCACTATCAAGTATCTACCTGATGGAACTATTGAGAGAAAGAAGACTAGACTGGTGGCTAGAGGATACACTCAAACATATGGGGAAGACTACATTGATACCTTTGCTCCTGTTGCCAAGCTACATACTATAAGGATTGTATTGTCCCTTGCTGTGAATCTTGAGTGGGAGCTTTGGCAGATGGATGTAAAGAATGCCTTTCTTCAAGGAGAGCTAGAAGATGAAGTGTATATGCATCCCCCACCAGGTCTAGTGCATCTTGTGAAACCTGGAAATGTATTGAGACTCAAGAAGGCCATCTATGGATTAAAGCAATCTCCTAGAGCATGGTACAACAAATTGAGTACTACTTTAAACGGACGTGGGTTCAAGAAGTCTGAACTGGATCACACTCTCTTCACTCTCACTACACCCTCAGGTATCATTTGCCTACTTGTATATGTTGATGACATTATAATAACTGGTAGTGATAAGGCTGGTATAAAAGCCACAAAGGAGTTTTTGAAATCTGTGTTTGAAATCAAAGACTTAGGAGAAATGAAATACTTCCTTGGAATTGAGTTGTGTAGATCTAAGGAAGGATTATTCATTTCCCAAAGGAAGTATACACTTGATCTTTTGAAAGATGCAGGTATACAAGGAGATAAGACAGCAAAGATGCCTCTTGAAGATGGATACAAGATTCCACGTGAGGGGGAGGTTGAAGATAGCAAGGCCTTTCATGATCCAAAGCTATACAGGAAGCTGGTAGGGAAGCTCATCTATCTCACCATCACAAGACCAGACATATGCTTTGCTGTGAATCAAGTGAGCCAGCATATGCAAGTCCCAAAGGAACATCACTGGCGCATGGTGGAGAGACTCCTCTTGTATCTGAACGGGACATCAAGCCTTGGAGTATGGATGGGATGCAACAAGAGTACTGAAGTGGTGGGATATTGTGATGCTGATTGGGCAGGAGATAGAGCAGATAGAAGGTCCACAACCGGCTACTGCACATTCATTGGAGGGAACTTAGTAACTTGGAAGAGTAAGAAGCAGAAGGTGGTCTCATGCTCAAGTGCTGAAGCTGAATACCGAGCCATGCTAAAGCTGACTAATGAGCTTGTATGGATCAAAGGGATACTGAAGCACTTGGAGATTATTCAATCCACTCCAATGACCATGCATTGCGACAACCAGGCTGCTATACACATTGCAACCAACTCAGTCTTCCATGAGAGAACCAAGCATATTGAAGTTGATTGTCACAAGGTAAGGCAGATGATTGTCTTGGGAGTAATCTTGCCATGCTATACAAGGAGTGAGGATCAACTTGCGGATGTGTTCACGAAGGCTGCAAGACAGAAGACTATGGAGTCCATTCACATCAGATTGGGACTCATAGATCTTACACCAAGGAGCTGATCCCCTTAGCCATGAGTTCTTCACTCTTTTTCCCTCATCAAAGTTTTGTCCCAATGGGTTTTCTTTGGTGAGGTTTTTAATGAGGAAGATCTCATGGTTGTTCCAAGCTTAACTAAGATACTAAGTTAAGCTTGAGGGGGAGTGTTGAAATGAGTTGATCAATATGGGAGAAGATGGCTTAAGGAGTTGGGAATGAGATAGTGTGAAGGCAAAGAGAGGGAGAGCTTGGGAATGATCAGGCCGTACAAGGCCGTACCGGCCGTACCATCCGTACGGTCCGGATCAATCCAACACTCGACCAAGAAGAGGAGTTACTGCGTGAAAGGAGTAAACGGCCAAAGGGATTTACCTTAAGGGAGATGACCGTTTGGATGGATAGAGTGACTGAGCCTTATCCACACAGGCTGGAACAGGCTGTAAAGGCAAAAGGAACCTGGTCCAAGATGCCAAAAACGTGTGACAGCTTCCATTGGATCAATTTTGAATTAAAGCAACCTTATCCTTGACCTCACATGCTTAGGCTCTCTAAAACCCTTGTATCTGATCCTATATATTGTAAACTCTGTCTTGATTAATAAAATACGATTCCATGAGTCTCTCTCTCTAGTTCATCATGATAATCTCATACATTTTCTCTTAAACACTCTTAACTCTCTCTTAAACTTCTCAATACCTTTCCTATTCTCTAAAATCACATGCACTAGTGTAAAAGCATCCTCTCCTTTCCAGCATCATACAGGCTGTCAAAGTGCTCCCTTATCCTTCCTTATCCTCTCTTATCCTCTTTGGTCGAGTTTCCTCTCTTCTCTTCACTAAGTTACCTTCTCATCCCATCAGATAACTTCCCCAAGTAGTTACTGTGGTTAAAATAAAGTTACCACAGTAAAACTCTAAAGTTACTGTCTCACCAACTTAACACTCCCCCTCAAGCTTGACCATATGGAACAAGTCAAGCTTGGATTGCCATGAGATCTTCCCTCATTAAAAACCTCATCAAAGAAAACCCAATGGGATAAAACTTTGATGAGGGAAAAAGAGTGGAGATCTCATGACGAGGGGATCAGCTCCTGGGAGTAAGATCAATGAGTCCAAGCCTGGATAGTATGGACTCCATTGTCTTTAATCTTGCTGCCTTAGTAAACACATCTGCAAGTTGATCTTCACTTCTTGTATAACATGACAGAATCACTCCTAAGATAATCATCTGCCTCACCTTGTGGCAATCAACTTCTATGTGCTTTGTCCTCTCATGAAAGACTGAGTTAGAAGCAATGTGGATAGCTGCTTGATTGTCACAATGCATTGTCATAGGAGTACTCTGCTCAATCTCCAAATGCTTCAAGATCCCCTTGATCCACACCAACTCGTTTGTCAGCTTCAACATGGCTCTATACTCAGCTTCAGCACTTGAACAGGAGATAACCTTCTGCTTCTTACTCTTCCAAGTGACCAAGTTCCCTCCAATGAATGTACAATACCCAGTAGTTGATCTCCTGTCCACTCTATCTCCTGCCCAATCAGCATCACAATACCCAACCACTTCTGTACTGCCATTGCAACCCATCCAAACTCCTTGTCCATGCGAGCCACTCAAATACCTCAGTATCCTATCAACCATCTTCCAGTGATGTACCTTTGGCGCCTGCATATGTTGGCTCACTTGATTCACAGCAAAGCATATATCAGGTCTGGTGATAGTCAAGTAGATCAGCTTACCCACCATCCTTCTATACAGCTTAGCATCCTCAAACAACTGGTTCTCTTCAACCTCCCCCTCACGCAAGACCTTATACCCTTCCTCAAGAGGTGTCTTAGCTATCTTTCCTCCAAGCATATCAGTCTCCTTCAGCATATCCATAGTGTACTTCCTTTGAGACATAAACAAACCCTCCTTAGATCTGCATATCTCAATCCCCAAAAAATACTTCATCTCTCCCAAGTCTTTAATATCAAACACAGACTTGAGAAACTCTTTTGTGGCTTTAATCCCAGCCTTATCACTCCCTGTGATAATCAAATCATCCACATACACCAAAATTACTATGATCCCTGATGGTCCTGTTGAGAAGAGTTGAGTATACAAGTGTGAAGTACAAAGGGGTTAAGACTGAAGAGAGTGTGTTAAGCATTGGTGTGATGGGAGAGGTTCACAGTGGCCTGACCGTACAAGGCCGTACAAGGCCGTACGGTCCGTACACATTCAGACCAGTGAAACCATGACCGCGGTTACAAGGAGTTACCCGAGTAACTTATGGGAAGAGAAGGGGCTTTGGCTGATGAATCAGACCGTTGGAGGATAAGAGAGGCGCGGCTTTGTTGAACTGAAGAGAAGATGGAGCTTGTACAATAATAGGGCAAGCTCTAGAAGATGTCAAGAAGAGTTCAATCAAGCTTCAGAGGTGTTCTGAAGTAGTTATCTTGTGAAGTTAAGTCTAGGAAAGACTTAGACTGATCATGTGAAGGCTTTGGAGGAGTTAGAGAGAAGATGGTCCAAGGTGCAATTATAGGGCGGCCTTGTACGGCCTGGTACGGCCAAGGGTGAACCAAAGGAGATGGTGGATCGACCAAAGAAGTGAGAAAGAGTGTTGGGCAAATATAGGGCGAGTGGTACGGACAGGAGGTCCATACCATCGACCGCACTGCCAATCATCTCGCCCACACATCCGGTTTAAGCAATGTTGAAGAAGTGCAAAGTCTGGGCGTGCTTATCTTGGCTATGAGGACCGTTGGGAGCTAAAGGAAACAAAGGGAATATCCCTTAGGATCAGAGTGGTCCAAGAGACAGGCTGTAAAGAGAAAAGCACTTTACCTTTCCAGCCACCTTTCCACACGATTCCATCTTAGCCTTTCATTCAAAAACGGATCAATCCCACCTTCCATTCAGTCAAGGCACGACCACACTTTCCAGCTAGCATCAAGACCAGTCTACTCTCATCCTAGCCATTCAATCTATCATTTATTTACAGCCTTAGGATGTAGGGTTTATGAGTATAATGTAAAGGCATATAAAAGCCTTGTATATGTGATTGTAAACACTTAAGTGAGTAAGGGGGTTTCCCTTCTCCTTCTCTAATCTGAAACACTTTCTCTTAGTCTCTCAAATCTCTATACACGTTCTCAGTCTTGTTACTAATCTCTTAAACACTTAGACACACAAACACTCATTAAACTTCCTTTCTCTCAAATCGCTTCCAAGCTCCCTCTCTTTACCCATTTGGGTTTCATACACACATAAAACCTGAGTACTCTTAAAACTCATATGGTATCAGAGCCAGGTTCATTAGAACTTGGTTCCAGCTTCCGCTAAGCTCAAAGCTCACTCCCATGCCATTTCCAAACCTAGAAGAAGCTTCATGTTCATTTGGCTGTTCAACGTCTTCAAGAAGAAGGTGTGCTCATCAATGGCGTCCAGAAGCTGTTCTTGGTCGTTCTCCACTCTCTCATGGTCGTCCTGAAGAAAGAAGGCCATTGGAAGCATGTCCAAGCCATTCCCATTCACTGTCCAAGAAGAAAGGTGAAAGCTTTCAACTTGTACTTGGTATGGCGACTCAAAAATGAAGAGAGGAGGTGTCTTAGGCATGGTGGGTTCAAGAGAAAGGTCCATGAAAGAAGGAGATGTAGGAGTTGACACCAACAGCTCGGATCTTCCCATGTACTAAGGAGTTTCAAGGAACTAACACTAGTTCCTTGGCTGTAAGGAAATCTCTTTCTCTTGTATAAAGCTTGAGTGTATGAACAGGTTGTGATGTTGTGATGTGATTGGAAACCTGAGGATTGTTTAAAAGATTGCTAAAATGAAGTTGCTTTAGAATCTGTCCCAGGATACTTTAAGAGTCTTGTTTGGGTATTGAAATTGTTTAGTATGCTTAGCTCCGGTTCATAGTGATGCTTGTTGTGATTAATTAAATCTGCTTGCATACATGGAGTGAAACCGAATTTAAAGCTGTTGCATATAGTCTTGTGGCTGTCTTACATTGAAGTATTAGATTCATGTCTAAGTACTGAGTAAAGAAGCTCTTAAGAGTGCCTAAGTAACTTGACTTGAATCTGATAAGGTCTTGTTTAGTATTTAGAGAATGGTTGCTTGCATAGATAAGAACTTGACATTGTCTTGATTCTATCTAATGTTATAAAGCTTGAGACATTGGTGATCAAACTTGATGAAGTCAAGGATTGATCCCAATGCAATTGTGTCTTATCTTTGCTAGAGTTTGAGTGATGTTTCAGGTTCACAAAAGGTGTTCCTAGTTCATCATCAAATCCAAGTTGAAAGAGAAAGAAGATGCCCATTGTGTGTACAATGGAGAGGTGTTACAAGAAGGGAGAAGCACAGATGGTTGTAAAACTCACTAGTGTTCTTCTTCTCAACATTGCAAGTACCAGAAGAAGAAGCCAACCGGGTCTAGGCAGTGGCGTGCCTATTCAAGAGGGTGCTCAAACTAAGACAGAGCACTCTTGGCTGTGTGAAGAAGAAGGCTACTCTATCAAGGCGGCTTCTATTGTGAGGTGATTGAAGAAGTAGCTGAAGCATCCACAAGCATTCCATCATGGTGGTGAGTTCAGAAGGGTGATTGCAATAAGAGAAGAAGAAGAAGAAGTAAGGATTCAAGTGGTAACGTTGAGAACCACTCCTCATCATCTTAACCAAGGGAGTAAACCTAATCTCATCTACCTTAATATGTCTTGATAGTTTTATCTCCTGATTATACTATGTGCTTTCCCTAATTCCATTAAGAGTTTATAGCTTCTAGTAGAATGTCTAGGCTAATTGCACTGAAATTGTGTTGTTACTGCATTGTCTTATTGATAATAAGTAATGTCTAGAGTCCCAGAAACTCACGGTCTGTTTATTGCATTGTCTTGGGTGTGGTCTTAAACTTGAATAATCATGAATGTGTTGTAGAATTGAGTAGAATGTCTCTGCTACTTGCATCATGATTGATAAGTTATTTTGCATATCTCATACTGTCTAAGTTCAATCCTAGTGTTATCTGATGCTATTGTCTATGTTTAATCCATCAATGAAAGTCTTGCATCAATTAGAAATTGTCTAAGTTGCTTGCATCATTGGTTCTGATTGAAACTGTTGTGCATAACTTTAATATTAATCATGGATTGAACCTGTTGCATTCATATAGCTGATGTTTTAAGATTGTGCATTCATGTAGTAATGCATTTAAAAATGAGCCTAAATTGCAAATGTACTGATGTAAGCTTGCATTGCATTTAGAGAACTTAATAATCATAATAACCTAGGATGTCATTGTAGTATCTAGAACTTGCATTGTCATTGTTAGAGATTGAAATCTACTTGTCTTGACTCTGTCCAGTTCTGAGTGTTGCTATGCCATAGTTAAATCCATCAGTGATGTCTTATAAGCATTTAGAAGTATGTCTAAGCTACTTGAATCATTGGCTGTGATAAAACTAGTGAGCATAAGCATAAGCTACTTGAATCATAGTCACGCTTATTGTCTTGATTGCATAAGTACCATCTAGTCTTGTGTTCATTTGAATTGAATCTGGTTCATTCATATGGTTAGTGTGTAATCTAATGCATTCATCTATTGTTGCATTTAAAAAAAAAATAATAACTGAAACTAAATTGAATCTAAAGGGATCAGTGTATTGTTGAAAGCATACATTGTCTTTGCATATTCTTGTCTTGATTGTCTAGCTTGTTTCAAGTATCATATATTATTGTGGCATTGGTGATCAAACAGGATGGATGATCTTGGGTTGATCCCAATGGAATGATCTGATCTTGCATTGAGTTGTGGTGGTGTTAGGTACACAAGGAAGGTGATACATGTAACTCGCCAACAACCAAGAATGTAAAGACAAAGGTCTTGTGCCATTGCATATCATAAGTAGGACATGTTAGTCGATAAACTACAGGAAGTGTAGTGTGATAGAATATGCAATGAGAGATGGCCATTGCATAATACCATTGGACATATCTAGTCCTTAGTCTACAGGAAGTGTAGCATGGGTCATTATGCAATGAGAGGTGTGTCTTGTGAGACTCTCTATGGTGATTCAAACACCCTAGTTCCTGGTTAAGGAAGAGAGTAAACTCACAAGAAGAAAGCTATCATAAAAGATGATAGTTATTAGACCATGGAGATGCATAGGATCATCACAAGCTTAGCTCCTTATAGTCTCGGTTCTAAGCTTGAGGGGGAGTCTTAATGCATATGATCCATGGTCAGTAACAAGTCTTTGCAAAGGCTTCTACAAAGGATCATCAACCGGACCAAGTCAGTGGCGTGTCTAGGTAAAAGGCTGTTCAGAGCAGTCTTGGCGAGTGAGGAAGAAGGCTCTCCATCAATGCGGCTTCAATGAGAGGTGATTGAGGAGAAGCTGATGAATCCATTCTGCCTTTCCAAGAAGTTGATGATGCCATGAAGATGGTGCATTGGCCGAGTTAGGAAACTCACAAAAACACAAGGGAAGTTCCCTTAGACTTTTAAACTCTTTTTTTCAATCTTTTTCATTCATCTTATTCATTGCTTGTGCTTGAAAAGATACTTAAGATGATCATGATTGAATTATGGGATTGTGTGCATCAAGTGTGATGCAGGATATTCATTGTCTTGTTTTTTGATAGGTACTGATGCACCTTTGGGATAATGTATCAGGTACCATTGCTTGAGCCTCACTAAAGGTGTTCCTGGTCATTTCCTAGCTTCTCTAAGGTGGCTGTGAAGTCTGTTGAGAAGGGGATATCCAAACCAGTTCTATAAAGAGGCCAAGCCGTGTGTGAAGTGTTGATCAGCCTCACTGGTGTTTTGAAGATGATCTGGTCGTGTCCTAGCTTCTCTAAGATGGCTGAGAAGTCAGTTGAGAGGGGGAGACTTCAAACCGGTTCCATGAAGAGGTGAAGCTGAAGTGTGAAGTGTGAAGTGTGTGCAAAGCTGTGAAGAGTTGCTGCACCTGTTAGGCCGTGATCCAGAGCTTCTTGTGTCCAACCACATTGGTTCTAAGGCACAAGAGCTCACTGGCCAATCCCTAGGCTTTGGAGAGCTCTACTCTTTTTCCCTTGCAAGGTTTTGTCCCAATGGGTTTTCCTTGTAAGGTTTTTAATGAGGGAGACTCTTCAGAGTTCCAAGCTTGGCTTAGGATCTCCTAAAGTCAAGCTTGAGGGGGAGTGTTGAACTGAAGAGAAGATGGAGCTTGTACAATAATAGGGCAAGCTCTAGAAGATGTCAAGAAGAGTTCAATCAAGCTTCAGAGGTGTTCTGAAGTAGTTATCTTGTGAAGTTAAGTCTAGGAAAGACTTAGACTGATCATGTGAAGGCTTTGGAGGAGTTAGAGAGAAGATGGTCCAAGGTGCAATTATAGGGCGGCCTTGTACGGCCTGGTACGGCCAAGGGTGAACCAAAGGAGATGGTGGATCGACCAAAGAAGTGAGAAAGAGTGTTGGGCAAATATAGGGCGAGTGGTACGGACAGGAGGTCCATACCATCGACCGCACTGCCAATCATCTCGCCCACACATCCGGTTTAAGCAATGTTGAAGAAGTGCAAAGTCTGGGCGTGCTTATCTTGGCTATGAGGACCGTTGGGAGCTAAAGGAAACAAAGGGAATATCCCTTAGGATCAGAGTGGTCCAAGAGACAGGCTGTAAATGTGAGATTTAAGGATGTAAATGATTATCTGAGTTTAGAAAGGATTATAGAAGAGAATAAGAGATTAAGAGACAGATTAGAGACTAATGGAGAATCATAATGAAATGAGTATAGAGAGAGATTGTTTAGAACTGTCTGATCTTATTATGAGATGAGGTTACAATATTTATAGAAGAGGCATTAGGGTTACAAGTTAAGAGAAAGCAGCACTAGTCATAAGCATGTGAAGTCAAGACCAAGAGGAGCGTCCCTTTTGAATGAACGGATGGTAAGGCTCACACGCTTGGCCTTTACAGCCTGTCCACGGCCTGGATGGATAAGGCTCGTCCCACCCTTATCCTTAAACGGTCTGATCAGTCTTGAGACCTTCTATGTACTCTAGAGGCTTTACTCACCCATCTCCTTCTTCCTTCATGTTTCCTCAGATGTACGGCCAAGCCCCTGTCCGTACATAGGCCGTACTGTCCGTACTCTTTCCATTACTTGCTTAGCTCTTCCTCTCCTTCTCATAATGACTTCCTCATCTCAACACTCCCCCTCAAGCTTAGCTTTGTGAAAGCCTAAGCTTGGATGGCTATGAGATCTTCCTCATTAAAAACCTCACCAAGGAAAACCCATTGGGACAAAACCTTGATGAGGGAAAAAGAGTAAAGACCTCACAGCCAAGAGGATCAGCTCCTTCCCTTCCCAAGATCAATGAGGCCCAACCTGATATGAATGGACTCCATTGTCTTCTGTCTTGCAGCTTTGGTGAACACATCAGCCAACTGATCTTCACTCCTTGTGTAACATGGCAAGATGACTCCTAGAATGATCATTTGCCTCACCTTGTGGCAATCAACTTCAATGTGCTTGGTTCTCTCATGAAACACCGAGTTGGATGCAATGTGAATGGCTGCTTGGTTATCACAATGCATTGTCATTGGTGTGGCTTGATCAATCTCCAAATGCTTCAAGATGCCTTTGATCCACACCAACTCGTTGGTAAGCTTCAGCATAGCTCTATACTCAGCTTCTGCACTTGAGCAAGAGACCACCTTCTGCTTCTTACTCTTCCATGTCACCAAGTTGCCTCCAATGAATGTGCAATAGCCTGTGGTTGATCTCCTGTCTGCTCTATCACCAGCCCAATCTGCATCACAGTATCCAACCACTTCAGTGCTTCCATTGCAACCCATCCATACTCCTTGATCAGGTGAGCCGTTGAGATACATCAAGATCCTCTCCACCATGCGCCAATGATGCTCCTTAGGAACTTGCATGTGTTGACTCACCTGATTCACAGCAAAACAAATGTCAGGTCTAGTTATGGTAAGATAAATCAATTTGCCAACTAGTTTTCTATAGAGTTTAGGATCCTGATAAGGTTTGCTGTCTTCAATCTCCCCCTCTCGTGGGACTTTGTAGCCATCCTCCATAGGCATCCTTGCAGTCTTGCCTCCATAAGCACCTGCACCTTTCAAAAGATCAAGTGTATACTTCCTTTGGGACATGAATAAACCTTCCTTGGATCTACATATCTCAATTCCAAGAAAGTATTTCATTTCTCCCAAATCTTTAATCTCAAACATGGATTTAATGAACTCCTTGGTTGCTATGATACCTTCCTTATCACTTCCTGTGATAATGATATCATCAACATACACAAGAAGTGCAATCATACCTGAGGGAGTTGTGAGTGTGAAGAGAGTGTGGTCTAGTTCAGACTTCTTGAAGCCACGGCCATTCAGGGTAGTGCTCAGCTTGTTGTACCAAGCCCTTGGTGATTGCTTCAGCCCATAGATAGCTTTCTTCAATCTTAACACATTCCCTTTCTTCACTAAGTGTTCTAGGCCTGGAGGTGGATGCATATATACTTCATCCTCAAGTTCACCTTGTAAGAATGCATTCTTCACATCCATTTGCCATAACCCCCATCCAAGATTCACAGCCAAGCTTAATACAATCCTTATGGTATGTAGTTTAGCTACTGGTGCAAAGGTCTCTATGTAATCTTCTCCATAAGTTTGGGTGAAACCTCTTGCTACTAGCCTTGACTTCTTCCTCTCAACCTTTCCATCAGCCTTATACTTGATTGTGAATATCCATTTACTACTCACAGCCTTCTTCCCTTTTGGTAACTCACTCTCATACCATGTATCATTCTTGATCATGGCTCCTGCCTCAGCTCCAACTGATTCCTTCCATTCTTTATCCATGATTGCTTCTTCATAGCTTCTTGGAATATAGTTCTCATCCAAGTTAACCATGAACGCACAATGTTCTTCAGGGTATTGAGCAAAGGAACACACAACTCGAGAAGGATCCTCCACAGCTTGGGCATTGTAGTACACTCGCGTGTTTACCCAAGAGGAAGGATCCTTTCTAATCCTTGTGCTTCTCCTCAATACAGGTTGTTCTTGCACTTGAACCTGCTCATCTTGTATATGCGGTTCTTGTGCTTCACTGTGATGTTCTTCATCTCCTTGGTCTTGCTCACCTTGATGATGAGAACCTGAGTTGAACTCTTCTCCTTCTTCACTCAAGCCGACTCCTTCTTGGCCATTTTCTTGAGTTTCAGGTTCACTTCCCCCCTCATGATCAAGGTGAGGTGTTTGAGCAGCTCTTCTTGGTTCATTTGAGCTCTCTTCTGGTTGTCCACTTCTTGTGGACTGATCCTGATTCATCTTGATACCAAGACCTTCCAAAATCACTCTTAAGACTCCAGCCTTATCTGATGTAAGATCCCTCAAGTCTTCTTGATTCTTCTCTTCATAGTATCCTCTTTCTTCAATGAACTTCACATCTCTAGATACGAGTACCCTTCTAGCTTCTGGATCATAACACTTATATCCTTTTTGAGTTGTTGAGTAGCCAATGAACATTGCCTTTCTGCTTCTTGCTTCTAGCTTGTTCCTCAACTCTCCTGGTACCAACACATAACACAAGCATCCAAACACTCTCATATATGTCAAAGATGGCTTGCGCTGGTTCAGTACCTCAAACGGTGCTTGATCCTTCAATACCCTTGTAGGTATTCGGTTGATGAGATAGCAAGCAGTAGATACAGCATCACTCCAGAATCTTTTAGGTACATTAGCTTGGAACATTAATGACCGAGCCACCTCCATCAAGTGCCTGTTCTTCCTCTCAGCTACACCATTCTGTTGTGGTGTGTAGGGGCAGCTTGTTTGATGAAGTATTCCATGATGATCTAGATGGCTTTTGAACGCATAGCTTGTGTATTCTCCTCCATTATCTGATCTCAAAATTTTAATCTTAGCATGATAATGGTTAGTCACATAAGCTTGAAAGTTCTTGAATGCATCTATCACCCTATCTTTTGATGGAATTAGTGTTAACCAGGTGTATTTAGATTTTTCATCAATGAATGTGACAAAGTACTTATGATTATCTCTAGAGAAAATAGGTGCAGTCCACACATCAGTATGAATCAAATCAAAGCAATTTTCATAAGCAGTAGATGTTCTTGGAAATACATTCTTACAATGCTTGCCTAAAATGCAAGCTTCACACTTATCATTTTCAAAAACCACACCTGGTAACATCAAGTTTAAAGCCCTCTCATGGGGATGACCTAGTCTAGCATGCCACAATGCATTTTTATTCAAACTAGAAGCAGAAGTAAATGAGCAGTTATGATTGGAAACAGGATCAAGCTTCTCAAGCATATATAACTCTCCCTTTGTAACTCCTTTTCCAATCAGTTGGCTGCTTTCAATATCCTGAAACTTCACATCATTAGGACTGAATATAACATTGCAATTCAAATCAGTAGTGCATTTCTTAACTGAAAGTAGATTTGATGTGAATTCAGGAATGTAAAATGCTCTAGTAGTCTTATCAAATAGCTTTAAGTTTCCTATTCCCTTAATAGGTATCTTATCTCCATTTGCAATCATCACACATCCATTAGTAGGTTCTATGTCTTTAATCAGGTTGGTGTCACTAATCATATGATGAGATGCACCTGAATCTATAATCAATGGTTTGGATGCATTGCTAGCATGATGGCAGATACAATTTGATCTATATGCATTCATCCTAGCATTTCTATCAATGTACTGCTCAATTCCAGCCTTACTATCATTCCTAGCAATCTCAGCCTTACTGTGAGTCATTTCTATAGTCCTAGCAATCATAGAGGCACCAAATGAATACCCATGAATGTTACCATTATCCTTGAGCATTTTGATGAGTGCATCCATCTCGGACCTCCTGATGAAGTCTTGATCATTGCCTCGGGGGTTGATGGCTCCAGTATAAGTCACCAAAGCTTTTCCATTCCCTTCACGGTTGTCCACTTCAGTTCCTCGGTTGGATGGCCCTGCTCCACTTGATCCTTCAGTCATGTGAGCTCTTGCCTCTTTCTCCTTTATGAACTTAGCCGGCTTCAAGTGGGGATGGAGTATCCAGCACTGAATCTTCTTGTGCCCATACTTCTTGCAATGATCACAATTCCCATTGAACTTCTCATACTTGTTGTAGCCAGCTTTGTTGGCTTGAGGAGGTTCTTCACGGTCAGATTGCACAGCATTTGCAAGAGATAAGTCTCCCTTGCCTCCAAACAAGCCTATTGAGCCCTGCTCCCTTTGTATCTGAGCACACACCTCCTCAAGGTCAGGTAATTTCTCGGACCTTAGCATGTGCTGAATGAGACCATTGTAGCTTGCATTCAATGTGAGCAGCAACCCAAAGACCTTGTCCTGCTCACGCCTCTCATTTAGAAGCTCTGGATCAACTGTGCTTGGCCTCAACATCTCCAGCTCAGACCACAATGTCCTGAACCTCCCCAAATGTTTTGTAAACTCCATGTCATCTTGGGTTAACTCGTTGATTGCCTTCTTGACTTCAAACACTCGGTTCAGGTTAGAAACATTTCCATACACCTTCTTCAGAGTGTCCCACAGCTCCTTGGCTGTCTCACAGTAGCTATAAGCATCTAGGATAGCCGGTTCCAACGAGGCATGAAGAACTGACATCACCATCATGTCTTCTTGTTGCCACTTCTCCACAACACTCTCCTCGGAGCTCTCTGCGTCACCCTCTTGAGTAATCGCCCTTGGAGCTTCACCAGCTGTGATATGCTTCCACAAACCCTTGCTTCCCACAGCAGTCTTCACCATCCTAGACCAGACTAGGTAGTTGCTTCCTTTGAATGTCACCGCGACCTTCATCTTCAAAACACTTTCCATCTTGAACAGCTTGACGTCTACAGCTTGAACACCCTACTAGATCTTGTACTGAGAACCCACACTGCCCTCTAGAACAAAGATTTACCCTTGAGTCTTCAAATGAACCTCCCACGGATCACCAAGACACACGCAAAGTACCTTGAGCTTTTGAACTCTCAAGAAACTCTCAAACACACTCACTTGTTCTCTTAAAGTTTCAAACTTGAATCCTTTAAGAAAGTCTCTCACGAACTCAGATTTTAATCAACCTGGCTCTGATACCATGTGAGATTTAAGGATGTAAATGATTATCTGAGTTTAGAAAGGATTATAGAAGAGAATAAGAGATTAAGAGACAGATTAGAGACTAATGGAGAATCATAATGAAATGAGTATAGAGAGAGATTGTTTAGAACTGTCTGATCTTATTATGAGATGAGGTTACAATATTTATAGAAGAGGCATTAGGGTTACAAGTTAAGAGAAAGCAGCACTAGTCATAAGCATGTGAAGTCAAGACCAAGAGGAGCGTCCCTTTTGAATGAACGGATGGTAAGGCTCACACGCTTGGCCTTTACAGCCTGTCCACGGCCTGGATGGATAAGGCTCGTCCCACCCTTATCCTTAAACGGTCTGATCAGTCTTGAGACCTTCTATGTACTCTAGAGGCTTTACTCACCCATCTCCTTCTTCCTTCATGTTTCCTCAGATGTACGGCCAAGCCCCTGTCCGTACATAGGCCGTACTGTCCGTACTCTTTCCATTACTTGCTTAGCTCTTCCTCTCCTTCTCATAATGACTTCCTCATCTCAACAGTAAAGAGAAAAGCACTTTACCTTTCCAGCCACCTTTCCACACGAGTCCATCTTAGCCTTTCATTCAAAAACGGATCAATCCCACCTTCCATTCAGTCAAGGCACGACCACACTTTCCAGCTAGCATCAAGACCAGTCTACTCTCATCCTAGCCATTCAATCTATCATTTATTTACAGCCTTAGGATGTAGGGTTTATGAGTATAATGTAAAGGCATATAAAAGCCTTGTATATGTGATTGTAAACACTTAAGTGAGTAAGGGGGTTTCCCTTCTCCTTCTCTAATCTGAAACACTTTCTCTTAGTCTCTCTAGTCTCTCAAATCTCTATACACGTTCTCAGTCTTGTTACTAATCTCTTAAACACTTAGACACACAAACACTCATTAAACTTCCTTTCTCTCAAATCGCTTCCAAGCTCCCTCTCTTTACCCATTTGGGTTTCATACACACATACAACCTGAGTACTCTTAAAACTCATAGGCTTTACAGGCTGGCACAGCTGGAAAGGCAAGAGCATCTTTGTCCAAGATCCTAGATGCTCCAAGCATGTGGGAACGCTGATTGGCCGAGTTAAAGAGAGCTTATCCTAACCTTGTTGACTTCACATGCTTAGCTCTCCTTTATGATTTCGAAAACCCTACTGATCTCTCACTATATATTGTAGCTCTTGTCATTAATAATAAACATACAGTTCTGAGTCTCTCTCTAATCTCTTAAGGCACCATGATTCTCTCTTAGACACTAAACAGCTCTCAAGTCTCTTAATCTTTCACAATCTCTTTCTAATCTCTACTTAAACTCTCACTTATACTCTAGTTACTCTAAGGATCTCTCAATCTCATATGGTATCAGAGCCAGGTTCATTAGGATCTGGGGTTTGATCTTTAGAGAGGTACAAGCTGAAGGCTTTGAAGCTACACGCGAGTGGCTTTGAAGGTGTTTGGGCTGTGCTACGTTCGGTCTGTGTGTGCGATCCTAGACTCAAGATTGGTGTGTGTACGTGACTCAAGACTCAAGATTTCATCAGATTCAAGTTGTTCAAGTCAAGCTAAGCAAAGATGGAACATGGTATGAACATGAGGATGAAGGTGGCGGTTACTTTCAAAGGTAACAACTATCTTGTGTGGTCTCGGATGGTGAAGACTGCTGTGGGAAGTAAGGGTTTGTGGGGGCACATCACAACAGGGGAGGCTCCAAAACTCATTACTCAGGGAGGAGATCAAGAAGAGGTCTCCAATGAAGCGGCTGTAGAGAAATGGCAACAAGAAGACATGCTGGTGATGACGGTTCTACACGCATCCTTGGATCCAGCCATCTTAGACGCCTACAGCTACTGTGAGTCAGCCAAAGAGCTGTGGGACACGCTGAAGAAGGTGTATGGGAACATCTCCAACCTCAGCCGTGTGTTTGAAGTAAAGCAAGCTATCAACCGTCTAGTGCAAGAGGATATGGAGTTCACTAAGCACTTGGGAAGGTTCAGGTCCTTATGGTCAGAACTAGAGATGCTGAGGCCAAGCACAACTGATCCTGATCAGCTGAATGAGAGGCGTGAGCAAGATAAGGTCTTTGGACTGCTTCTCACGCTGAACCCGGCCTACACTCAACTCATCCAGCACATGTTGAGGGCTGACAAACTTCCGGACCTTGAGGATGTGTGTGCGCAAATCCAAAGGGAGCAGGGGTCTATGGAGTTGTTTGGAGGAAAGGGGGAGCTCTCTCTTGCCAATCAAGCAGCTCATGAGGACCTGACTGAAGCTCCACAAGCAAACAAGGCATCTCACGGGAAGTATGAGGACAGGAAGTTCAATGGCAACTGTGATCATTGCAAGAAGCATGGTCATAAGAAAAGCCAATGCTGGATACTACACCCACACCTCAAGCCGGCCAAGTTCATGAAGGAGCGTGAGGGAAGGGCAAATGTGACTGAAGGATCAAGTGGAGCTGGCACCATCAAGACAAGTGAAGTGGATGGTCATGGAGGCAATGATGGGAATGGGAAGTCTCTGGTGGCTTACACAGGCGCCTCAAGCTCACGCAGCAATGATGACTACATCAGGAGATCAGACCTTGATGCGCTCTTCAAAATGCTAAAGGAAAACGGTAACACTTATGGTTATTCCTTTGTGGTGCAGCCTGGGTATGGCTTCTGCTCCTGGATCACTTGAAGGGGAACAGATAGGGGTGTTCTAAGAGGCTACTAGCTCTCCTTTGAACTGTGGTCGTCTCCCTGAGCCTGTGGATTGGCGACAGAGATGGTTTGCTACTCAAAGACACAAGATCACCTTGTATTGTCTAAGATGGGATTCACAGGAATTCCTTCCTTTAAGTGAGATCAATGTTCTTGAGCTGAACAGAGAAAGCTAGAGACAAGACAACGAAGTTGACTGAATAATTCTTAGATTCAAAAGTTGAGAAAGCAAAGCTGCCTCCCTCATGTCTTAAAGAAATCGACAGAAAACCCTAGAAGTAAACCAAGATGGTTTAATTCTAATTCTAATTCTAATTCTAATCCTAAACCCACGAAATTGGTTTATTTAAAATCCTAATTGTCTTTGGTTTAAATTAAATGAAAGCCCAATAACCAAAGCCCTTACAAAGTAATTAAATTAAACCAACAGGCTGGTTTATCTTGATCTCCTTGTCTTGATCCAAGACCCACGATTTTGGCTATCTCCTGGAGCCTCTCCTCTTGTTCTCTCAGCCTTGATCTAGTAGTTGGTCCACTCCACACACTGGTTGGCTCACATGATGTCTCACTCTGGTTCTGGTTCTCTTCAGTATCCTCAGCTTCACATCTATCTCTTACGGCAGTCTCATCACTTGGCTCATCCTCATCAGTCTCACTCAGCTCCTCTTCTATGTCTCTGGTCATGGCTACACCATCCCCTCCTCCTTTAAAAGGATTTGACCTCAAATCCGAATCATCTGCAATAAAAGGATCCAAGTCAGAAACATTGAAAGTAGAACTGACTGTGTATTTCCCTTCAAGATCGATCTGGTAGGCATTGTTGTTGATTCTCTTCAGCACTTTGAAGGGTCCATCTTTCCTTGGTAGCAACTTTGATTTCCTCTCCACCGGAAACCTCTCTTTTCTCATGTGAATCCACACAAGATCACCCGGTTCAAGTACTAGCTCCTTGCGCCCCTTGTTCTTCTGTCTCTCATACATCTTGGTCCTCTCCTCAATGTTCTTCCTGACCTGTTCATGCAAAGACAAAACAAACTCGGCCTTTTGCTTGCCATCAAGGTTAGTTTGTTCTTTTAAAGGTAGAGCAAATAAATCAAGAGGAGACAATGGGTTAAAACCGTAAACAACTTGAAAAGGTGAGAGTTTAGTAGCTGAATGCACTGCTCTGTTATATGCAAACTCTACATGTGGTAAACAATCCTCCCATGTCCTAATGTTACTCTTAATGATGGCACACAAAAGAGTAGACAATGTCCTATTGACTGATTCAGTTTGACCATCAGTTTGGGGATGACAAGTAGTTGAAAACAATAGCTTAGTTCCCAACTTTCCCCACAGAGTTTTCCAGAAGTAGCTAAGGAACTTAGTATCTCTATCAGAAACTATAGTCCTAGGCATACCATGCAATCTAACAACTTCTCTAAAGAATAGATCAGCTACCAAAGATGCATCATCAGTTTTATGACAAGGTATGAAGTGAGCCATCTTAGAAAATCTATCAACAACCACAAAGATACTATCTCTTCCTTTCCTAGTTCTAGGCAATCCTAAGACAAAGTCCATAGAGATATCAATCCATGGTGCAATAGGAATAGGGAGAGGTGTATACAAACCTGTTGGTTGGACCTTAGACTTGGCTTGTTTGCACACGACACACCTTGAGCACACACGCTCCACTTCTTTCTTCATACTCGGCCAGTAGAAGTGCTCTTGCAAGGTGGAGAGTGTTTTGGCGACTCCAAAGTGTCCCATCAGCCCTCCTGCGTGAGCTTCCCTAACATACAATTCTCTCAAAGAACCACTAGGAACACACAGGCGGTTATCATAGAAAAGAAATCCCTTTACTTGGTAGAATTTTCCACTAGCATGTTTCTCAGATTCTCTAAACACATCTTTAAACTCAGGATCATTAGCATAGCAAGATTTGATATGTTCAAATCCTAAGAGTTTAGTTTCCATTGAAGATAAAAGAGTATACCTTCTGGAGAGTGCATCAGCCACTACATTCTCCTTACCTTTCTTGTAGTGGATGACATAAGGAAAGGTCTCAATGAACTCCACCCACCTGGCATGTCTCTTGTTCAGCTTCTGTTGCCCTTTGAGATGTTTAAGGGATTCATGATCTGTATGGATCACAAACTCCTTAGGCCACAAGTAATGTTGCCACACTTGTAAAGCTCTCACCAAGGCATACAGCTCCTTGTCATAGGTATGATAGTTCAAGGTGGCGCCTCCTAGTTTCTCACTGAAGTAAGCTATGGGTTTCTTATCCTGCATCAACACAGCTCCAATCCCAATACCAGATGCATCACATTCAATTTCAAAAGTTTTAGAAAAGTCAGGAAGTGCAAGTAAAGGAGCACTTGTTAACTTCTCTTTTAGCATTTGAAAGGCCTCTTCTTGGGTTGGTCCCCAAGTGAAACCTACACTCTTTTTGATCACTTCAGTCAGTGGTGCTGCAACCGTACTGAAACCTCTCACAAACCTCCTGTAGAAGCCAGCAAGTCCATGAAAACTTCTGACCTCTCCAATAGATTTAGGAGTCGGCCACTCCCTGATAGCTTTCACTTTTTCCTCATCAACCTGTATGCCCTGTGAGTAAACACTTTTGTGTTTTAAGAGTATGATTCAAACAATCAGAGATAATCAGATCAAGATATTAAAGAGATTAAGAGATTTTAAAGAATAGAGAGAGAGAGACTCAAAAACTCCATTAATTAATATCTGATGAGGTTTACAAGTATTAATAGAGAGAGCAACAAGGGTTTTCGAAATGTATAAGCATGTGGAGTCAATGGACAGGCTGGAACTCCTTTTGAATTACTTGGCTGTGCTTTCTCACATGCTTGCACTAGTAAAAAGCATCCTCTCCTTTCCAGCATCATACAGGCTGTCAAAGTAAGCCCTTATCCCTTCCTTATCCTCTTCCCACGTCCTTCTTAAGATAAGAGAGGATTAACATCAGTTAGACTCCAATTTAACCCATCCTGGTAACTTCTCTTCCTTTCACTTAGTTACCACAGTAACTTTAAAGTTACTGTGGTAAATCCCAAACTTACTGACCACCCCAATACTCTTCCTCTATCAATGTATCCACTCCTCATCACCTCATCTCAACACTCCCCCTCAAGCTTGACCATGTGGAACAAGTCAAGCTTGGAAACCATGAAGACCTCCCTCATTAAAAACCTCACCAAAGAAAACCCATTGGGATAAAACTTTGATGAGGGAAAAAGAGTGGAGACTCCATGGTTAAGGGGCTCAGCTCCTGGGAGTAAGATCAATGAGTCCAAGCCTGGATAGTATGGACTCCATTGTCTTCAATCTCGCTGCCTTGGTAAACACATCTGCAAGCTGATCTTCACTCCTTGTATAACATGGCATAATCACTCCTAAGATAATCATCTGCCTCACCTTATGACAATCCACCTCTATGTGCTTTGTTCTCTCATGAAACACTGAGTTGGAGGCAATGTGGATAGCTGCTTGATTATCACAATGCATAGTCATAGGAGTACTCTGCTCAATCTCTAGATGCTTCAAGATCCCCTTGATCCACACCAACTCGTTTGTCAGCTTCAACATGGCTCTATACTCAGCTTCAGCACTTGAACAAGAGATAACCTTTTGCTTCTTACTCTTCCAAGTAACCAAGTTCCCTCCAATGAATGTACAATATCCAGTAGTTGATCTCCTGTCCACTCTATCTCCTGCCCAATCAGCATCACAATACCCAACCACTTCCGTACTGCCATTGCAACCCATCCAAACTCCTTGACCAGGCGTGCCACTCAAATACCTCAGTATCCTATCAACCATCTTCCAATGATGTACCTTTGGCGCCTGCATATGCTGACTCACTTGGTTCACTGCAAAACATATATCTGGCCGTGTGATGGTCAAGTAGATCAACTTGCCAACCATCTTCCTGTATAGCTTAGGATCCTTAAATAACTGCTTCTCTTCAACCTCCCCCTCACGCAACACCTTATACCCCTCCTCAAGAGGTGTCTTTGCTACCTTTCCTCCAAGTACATCAGTCTCCTTTAGCATATCCATTGTATACTTCCTTTGAGACATAAACAAACCCTCCTTGGATCTGCATATCTCAATCCCCAAGAAATACTTCATCTCTCCCAAGTCTTTGATGTCAAACACAGACTTGAGGAACTCTTTAGTGGCTTTAATCCCAGCCTTATCACTCCCTGTGATAATCAAATCATCCACATATACCAGTATCACAATGATCCCTGATGGAGTAACCAAAGTGAAGAGTGTATGATCCAGTTCAGACTTCCTGAATCCTCTGCCATTCAGGGTTGTACTCAGCTTCCTGTACCAAGCTCTAGGAGACTGCTTCAGCCCATAGATTGCCTTCTTCAATCTCAAAACATTTCCTGGTTTTACTAGATGCTCAAGACCAGGAGGAGGAAGCATGTATACCTCATCTTCTAGCTCACCTTGTAAGAAAGCATTCTTCACATCCATCTGCCACAAATCCCACTCCAAGTTTGTTGCAATGGACAACACAATCCGAACTGTATGTAGCTTAGCTACTGGTGCAAAGGTATCAATGTAATCCTCTCCATAGGTCTGTGTAAACCCTCTTGCAACCAATCTGGTCTTCTTCCTATCAATCTGTCCATTTGCTAGATACTTGATTGTGAAGATCCATCTACTAGATACAGCCCTCTTTCCCTTAGGCAGCTCACTCTCATACCATGTATCATTTTTGATCATAGCACCTGCTTCAGCTCCCACTGATTCTTTCCATTCCTTGTCTAACATAGCTTCTTCATAAGTCCTTGGTACATAACTCTCATCCAGACTAATCATAAAGGCATGATGCTCCTCTGGAAACTCAGCAAAGGAACACACAGCTTGAGAAGGATGCTCCACAGCCTGGGCATTGTAGTACACTCTCGTGTTTACCCAGTTGGAAGCATCCCTCTTTATCCGTGTGCTCCTCCTCAATGGTTGAACCTGTTCCTCAGTATGAACCTCTGCGTGACCCTCTGGTTCTGTCTCACTCACCTCCTCTTGATCATGAACCTCTCCTTGCTCATCCACACTGACCTGAGGAAAATTCTCTACTTCTTGTGTCACCACTTGATCATGATGACCTGAATCCCCTTGGTGCTGCTCTTGCACTCCTGATTCAGACTCATTTCCCCCCTCATGATCAAGGAGAGTTGTTCTTTCAGGTTCTCTAACCTTATCATGGGACATGTTTACCCCAAGCCTTTCCAATATGTTCCTCAGATTCTCTGCCATGTTTCTTGGTTCTTGAGACAGATCTTCCAAGTCTTTCCAATTCTTTTCTTCATAATACCCCTTGGTCTCTATGAACTTAACATCTCTAGACACCAACACTCTCCTGGTTGCTGGATCATAGCACTTGTACCCTTTCTGAGTGATTGAGTACCCAATGAACATAGCTTTAGTACTCTTTGCTTCTAGCTTGTTCCTTCTTTCTCCGGGAATCATCACATAACATAAGCACCCAAAGACTCTCAAATGATCTATGTGTGGCTTGGCCTTGTTTAATACTTCAAAGGGAGACAGTTTCTTCAAGACACGTGTTGGCACTCTATTGATGAGATAGCAAGCAGTCTGAACAGCATCACTCCAAAACTTCTTAGGAACATTCATGTGGAACATTATTGATCTCGCAACCTCCATCAAATGTCTGTTCTTCCTCTCAGCCACCCCATTTTGTTGTGGTGTGTAAGGACAGCTAGTTTGTTGCACAATCCCATGCTTTGCAAGATGACTCTTGAAAGCATTGCTAGTGTATTCTCCTCCATTATCAGACCTCAGAATCTTCACAGTGGCATTGTACTGGTTAGTAACATATGCTTGGAAGTTCATGAAGGCTTCCAGGACTCTGTCTTTGGAGGGAATCATGGTGATCCATGTGTACTTGGACTTCTCATCAATGAAGGTCACAAAGTACTTATGGCTGTCTCTAGACATACAGGGAGCTGTCCACACGTCTGAATGCACCAGATCAAAGCAATTCTCATATCTGGTCTCTGATGTTGGGAAGACCGTCCTACAGTGCTTTCCAAGTATACAGGCTTCACACTCCAAGTGATTGAACGCCATACTTGGTAGAATCAGTTCAATTGCCTTGGCATGAGGATGTCCCAGCCTTGCATGCCATGTGAGATTATCACATCTATCCGTTGTGCTGCTTAAACACACAGACTCCACAAGACTAGGCGCCTCAGTTGTTTGGAGATGATAGAGCTGATGCTTGCTGTCTCCTCTGCCAATAACTCTTCCAGTCTTTAAATCCTGGAACTCAACTTCATTTGGTCTGAAAACCACTTGACAATCCAGATCAACTGTAGCCTTCTTAACTGAGATTAGATTGGATGTAAACTGAGGTAGGTAGAAGGCAGTGGAGTTCTTCTCAAACAGCTTGAGGTTTCCCACTCCTTCTATTGGGATCCTGGTACCATTGGCTATCATGACACTCCCTGTTGCTGCTTTAACCTCACTGATTAGTCTCTTGTCACTGATCATGTGGTGTGTTGCTCCAGAATCAATGATGATGGGTTTAGATGTGGATGCTTTGGCAGGAGCACCCAGACTCCGGGTCGTAGCCAAAGCATACACATGCTTAACCAACTCATCCCATTCCTTCTTTGTCACAAACTCATCTGCCCTCTTGGTATCCATTCCTCTCATGTCCGCACTGTCTCCTACTGTCTCTCCCATGTAAGCTGAGTATGAACACTCTCCTATAACCATCTGCTGAAGTACATCCTTGATTCTCTTCAAGATTACACTCATCCTGTCACTTAAGTGCTCAGACTCGCTATCCTTTCTCCATGCTCTTCTCTTCATTAACCACTCCTTAGAAAGTTTTCTCAACCTTCCCCTCTTACAGCTTGTACCTCCCTTCCATCTTTCTGGCTTCCTGTTTATTCCCCACACATCATATGTATATTTAACAAGCTCACATACCTCTTCCATAAGGAAGCTGAAGATCACATCTTGCTTCCTCCTTTCTTGACAACATCTCGGATTTGATGTGTGTGTCTTCACCACATCTAGCTCTGACCATACTTCTCTCAGCCTTCCCACAAGCTGATAACACTCATCCTTTCCTTGTCTCAAGCCGCGGATCACCCCTCTGTCCTCAATGACTCTCACAAGCTTGGACTTGCCTAAAGTTGCTTCAATCTCACTCCTTGTAGTGTTTCCTTGAACAACTTCATTTCCCAGCTTCAGACCTCTTGTCTGACCTTCTTCAGTAGCCATTTCCATGAAAGGTTTCCCCTTTCCATGACTACTCCATAACCCACAGCTTTCCAAAGCTCTCTTTGCCCATCTTGACCAATCGCCATCTCTCTCTTCTTCAAGCTCCATGGTTGTACTAGATCTGTGCTTCATTTCCATGTTGAGATAGTTTGAATCCATCAGAATATCTCACACCACTCAGATAATAAAGACCAGAACTCAAGAACACCAAGAACACTCAAGAACACTCAAGAACACTCAGATTTTTATGAAAAACGAAATCACACTCTCCCCTGTTTGAACAACCTGGCTCTGATACCATAAACACTTTTGTGTTTTAAGAGTATGATTCAAACAATCAGAGATAATCAGATCAAGATATTAAAGAGATTAAGAGATTTTAAAGAATAGAGAGAGAGAGACTCAAAAACTCCATTAATTAATATCTGATGAGGTTTACAAGTATTAATAGAGAGAGCAACAAGGGTTTTCGAAATGTATAAGCATGTGGAGTCAATGGACAGGCTGGAACTCCTTTTGAATTACTTGGCTGTGCTTTCTCACATGCTTGCACTAGTAAAAAGCATCCTCTCCTTTCCAGCATCATACAGGCTGTCAAAGTAAGCCCTTATCCCTTCCTTATCCTCTTCCCACGTCCTTCTTAAGATAAGAGAGGATTAACATCAGTTAGACTCCAATTTAACCCATCCTGGTAACTTCTCTTCCTTTCACTTAGTTACCACAGTAACTTTAAAGTTACTGTGGTAAATCCCAAACTTACTGACCACCCCAATACTCTTCCTCTATCAATGTATCCACTCCTCATCACCTCATCTCAACAGTGAGGTCACAACAAAACCTAAAAAGACAAGGTTATCTGTGCCAAAAGAACACTTCTTATAGTTAGCATACAGATTTTCTTTTCTAAGCACATCTAGAACTTGTTTCAAGTGGTTAACATGTTCTTTCATAGTCTTGCTGTAAATCAGGATATCATCAAAGTAAACAACTACAAATCGTCCTATCAAAGCTCTCAAGACATGATTCATTAATCTCATGAAAGTACTAGGTGCATTAGTAAGCCCAAAAGGCATCACAAGCCATTCATACAATCCTAGCTTAGTTTTAAAAGCAGTTTTCCACTCATCTCCTTCTTTCATTCTAATCTGGTGGTAACCCCACCACTCTTTAAATCAATTTTAGAAAAGACACATGAACCATGTAACTCATCTAACATATCATCTAAGCGAGGAATAGGATGCCTGTACTTAACTGTTATGTTGTTGATGGCTCTGCAGTCCACACACATCCTCCAGCTCCCATCTTTTTTTGGTACCAAGAGGACAGGTACAGCACAAGGACTCATACTCTCCCTGATATGTCCCTTCTCCATTAGCTCATTGACTTGTTTCTGAAGCTCCTTGGTCTCCACAGGGTTGGTCCTGTATGCTGGACGGTTTGGCAAAGTAGCTCCTGGTACAAAATCAATCTGGTGCTCTATTCCCCTAATAGGCGGCAGACCTATTGGATTGTCCTCTGGGAACACATCTCTATACTCCTGCAAAAGGCACTCAATCTCCTCTGGAATCTCGGGAGCAGGGTTAGTAGTAGAGCTCAACAATTCTTTATAAACCACTAGTATCAAATTTGATTGTTCAATCATAGCAGTTTTGATATCTTTAGCAGTAGCAAAGAGGTTGAGTTTACTTACCTGGCTGGTCTCTTCAAGAAGCAAGGACTTGCTGGCGGCCTTGGACTCTCCTCTCTTCTTTTTGAGATGCATCTGATCCTGGTGTACCTCCTGAGGGGTCATTGGCGCCAGGGTAACTTGTTTCTCCTTATGGATAAAAGTGTATCTGTTGGTAAAGCCATCATGTACTGATCTCTTATCATACTGCCATGGACGTCCCAGAAGGATGTGGCTAGCTTCAAGGGGTGCTACATCACAAGTGATCTCATCCTGGTACTTTCCCACTGATAGCAAGACCTTCACTTGCTTGGTGATCTGTAATCCACCCTCGTCATTGATCCATTGCAAGAGATATGGTTTAGGATGCTTGAACACTTGAAGACCCAACTTCTCCACCAACTCAGCACTTGCTACATTAGTACAGCTTCCTCCATCAATGATCAAGCTGCAAACCTTTTCTTGAACCAAGCATCTGGTGTGGAACAAGTTTTCCCTTTGCTCATCTTCTTTGGCTTTAGGTTGAGCATTGAGAAGTCTCCTGGTGACTAGTAGCTCTCCACGGACAGGGTACTCCACGCCTTCCTCATCTGACTCTTGGCCGGCGTCCTCCTCTTCAGATATCACCTCCCCGTTGGCTAAGATAGTCATCACCTTCTTGTTGGTGCACTCATTAGCATAGTGGCCAAAGCCATGACACTTGTAACACTTAATGTTCCTGGTCTTAGTAGATGTGGCTACTCCTTTACCCTTGTCATCTCTCTTGGTCTCTACTGAAGAAGAACCGTCCTTGGACTTATCCCCTGGCTTATCTTCCCTGGAGTAGGCCGGTTTTGAAGTAGGAGTGTATGAAGACCGGGTAGAGCTCTTCCTCTTGTTCTGCTGCTCAATCAAGATAGCTTTATGTAGCAGTTCATCCATGTCCTCATATTCTTGTAGCTCCAACCTATCTTGTATATCTCTGTTAAGACCTCCTTGGAATCTTGCCATAGTAGCTTCTACACCTTCTTCTAAATCAGCTTTTAACATGAGTGTTTCCATCTCCTGGTGATAGTCCTCTACACTCTTAGACCCTTGAGAAAGCCTTCTCAACTTCTGGTGTAGATCTCTTCCATAGTGATTAGGAACAAATCTCTTCTTCATCACAGTTTTCATCTCAAACCAGGAAGCTACTTGAGGCTCTCCATTGCGTCTCCTGGTAGTAGCAATCTGATCCCACCAGCTAATAGCATATCCACAGAATTCAGTAGCTGCTAGTCTCACTTTTCTCTCCTCAGTGAGCTGCTGGCAATTGAAAACCAGTTCAATCTTCTTCTCCCACTCTAAGTAAGCATCAGGATCATTCTTCCCATGGAATGGAGGGATTCTAAGCTTGAGATTGCCTAGGTTATCAGTAGCTGGTCGCCTGCGGTTGTAGTTTCTACCACGCTGACTAGCCTGAGATCCATCATCACTGTCATCAGTTGAATCTTCTTGATAATGTTCTCCATAAACCCCACGACCCCCAATCTCCACTCGTGGCCCTCTTATAGGTCCAATGCGTGCTCTCTGAGCTCCAGCAGCAACCGCGTCCCTCTCTTGCCCTGCATTAACACCAGGTAAGTTTTCATTAGCTTGTTGAGCAAGGTTGTAAGTATTTTGCATTCTTCTGGTTATCTCAGCCATCATAGCCTCAAATTGAACTTGGTTGAGGTTGATTTGCTGGACAGCCGGTTCTCCTGTACCCTCTGGTTGCTTTCCATCTCGTCTCTCTTCACTCATTGTTCCTGAAATAGTTAGAGAAAACACAAAGCCAAGAACAAAAGTATCTCTCTCTCACTCAAGTTTTCAAGTCGCCAAGTCTCAGCTCTTCCCACAAGTTCAGTTGAAAAACAAGGTTCTACACTTAAGATCTAGAACTAAACCCCAATGAATCAGAAAGAAAGTATTAAGAGATTTAGGCACCAGCTGACTTTACCACCCTGAGCTGGATTTCTCTTCAGCTAGCTGGATTACTCTTCAGCTTTTCTCTTTTTTTTTTTTGATTTGGATCAGAGTTCTCTTTTCTTTTCTTTTTTTTTTTTGATTTGCAGGGTTGGGTCAGCTGGCTTACAACAGATAGAAAGATAAGAGAAGTGTTTGATGGAATGAATGATCTGAGTAGTCAAAAATCGCAGACCCTAACCTTCAAGTGGCTCTGATACCACTTGGTGCAGCCTGGGTATGGCTTCTGCTCCTGGATCACTTGAAGGGGAACGGATAGGGGTGTTCTAAGAGGCTACTAGCTCTCCTTTGAACTGTGGTCGTCTCCCTGAGCCTGTGGATTGGCGACAGAGATGGTTTGCTACTCAAAGACACAAGATCACCTTGTATTGTCTAAGATGGGATTCACAGGAATTCCTTCCTTTAAGTGAGATCAATGTTCTTGAGCTGAACAGAGAAAGCTAGAGACAAGACAACGAAGTTGACTGAATAATTCTTAGATTCAAAAGTTGAGAAAGCAAAGCTGCCTCCCTCATGTCTTAAAGAAATCGACAGAAAACCCTAGAAGTAAACCAAGATGGTTTAATTCTAATTCTAATTCTAATTCTAATCCTAAACCCACGAAATTGGTTTATTTAAAATCCTAATTGTCTTTGGTTTAAATCAAATGAAAGCCCAATAACCAAAGCCCTTACAAAGTAATTAAATTAAACCAACAGGCTGGTTTATCTTGATCTCCTTGTCTTGATCCAAGACCCACGATTTTGGCTATCTCCTGGAGCCTCTCCTCTTGTTCTCTCAGCCTTGATCTAGTAGTTGGTCCACTCCACACACTGGTTGGCTCACATGATGTCTCACTCTTGTTCTGGTTCTCTTCAGTATCCTCAGCTTCACATCTATCTCTTACGGCAGTCTCATCACTTGGCTCATCCTCATCAGTCTCACTCAGCTCCTCTTCTATGTCTCTGGTCATGGCTACACCACTTTGGAGCATCTATGATTGCATATAAGGATGATCACTTGATTAGAGAACTAGTAGAACGGTTAGAGGCTAGGAATGAGTATAGATATGCACACATTGCTAGAAATGATAGGATTCATTCATCACTTGGTAATCTATGTCATAATGCTAAACGAGTAGATAAACCATTGATTGTTGATTCTGGTGCATCACATCATATGATAAGTGATGAGAAACTGATTAAGGATATAGAACCTACTCATGGACATGTGATGATAGCAAATGGAGATAAGATACCTATTAAGGGAATAGGAAAGCTTAAGTTGTTTAACAAAGAATCTAAAGCTTTTTACATGCCTGAATTCACATCAAACCTATTATCTGTAAAGAAATGTACTAATGATTTACAATGCAATGTTATCTTTAGTCCTAATGATGTGAAGTTTCAGGATATTGAGAGCAGCAGATTGATTGGGAAAGGGGTGACTAAAGGAGATCTCTATATGCTTGAAGAACTCACTTCTGTTCCTGATTATAGTTGCTCGTTTACTTCTGCTTCTTTGTTGAATAAACATGCATTGTGGCATGCTAGAGTAGGACACCCTCATGTTAAAGCTTTGAACTTAATGGTACCAGGTGTTGTGTTTGAAAACAAAAATTGTGAAGCTTGCATTTTAGGCAAGCATTGTAGAACTGTGTTTCAAAAGTCTACTACTGTTTATGAGAATTGCTTTGATCTAGTTCATTCAGATGTATGGACTGCGCCTTGCTTATCTAGAGATAGCTATAAGTATTTTGTCACATTCATTGATGAAAAATCCAAATACACCTGGTTAACCTTAATTCAGACCAAAGATAGGGTACTTGATGCATTTAGGAACTTTCAAACATATGTGACTAACCATTATCATGCTAAGATTAAAATTTTGAGATCAGATAATGGAGGAGAGTACACAAGCAATGCATTCAAGCAGCACTTATCACAATATGGGATTCTACATCAAACAAGCTGTCCATATACTCCACAGCAAAATGGAGTGGCTGAGAGGAAGAATAGGCACCTCATGGAAGTGGCAAGGTCACTTATGTTTCAGAGTAACGTCCCAAAGAGATTTTGGAGTGATGCAGTTGCCACTGCTTGTTACTTGATCAATAGAACTCCAACCAAGATTCTGAATGAGAAGGCTCCATTTGAAGTTCTGAACAAGTACAAGCCAGTTCTTGATTACTTGAAAGTCTTTGGATGTCTATGCTTTGTGCTCAAACCAGGAGAGATGCGCAACAAGCTAGAAGCAAGAAGTACTAAGGCTGTATTCATAGGATACTCAGCTACACAGAAAGGATACAAGTGCTATGATCCTATAGCAAGAAGAGTACTTGTATCTAGAGACGTGAAGTTCTTAGAAGATAGAGGGTACTATGAAGAAAAGAATCAAGAAGACCTGAAGGACTTAACATCAGACAAGGCCACCACCTTGCGGATCATACTTGAAGGTCTTGGAATCAGTACATCCCAGGATCCAAGAGATCACACGACTACACCTCCTGAAGTTGGTTCACCATCCCACCTTGATCATGAGGGAGGAGAGGAGAATGAAGAGTCTATGCAAGAGGCTAACCAAGATGATGGAGGAGTAGAGGATGAAGGAGAAGAGAGCATAGGCTCTGATGGTCATGGGCATGATCATGGTGTGATACAAACACCTTCTCAAAACGAAGTAGTAGAAGAACAACAGGAAGAAGAACCGGTTGTGCAACCACTAAGAAGGAGTACAAGGATAAGGAAGGATCCTTCTAGCTGGGTAAACACGAGAGTGTACTACAATGCCCAAGCTGTGGAGCATCCTTCTCAAGCATTATGAGAAGGAGAGGAAGAGCTAAGCAAGTAATGGAAAGAGTACGGACAGTACGGCCTATGTACGGACAGGGGCTTGGCCGTACATCTGAGGAAACATGAAGGAAGAAGGAGATGGGTGAGTAAAGCCTCTAGAGTACATAGAAGGTCTCAAGACTGATCAGACCGTTTAAGGATAAGGGTGGGACGAGCCTTATCCATCCAGGCCGTGGACAGGCTGTAAAGGCCAAGCGTGTGAGCCTTACCATCCGTTCATTCAAAAGGGACGCTCCTCTTGGTCTTGACTTCACATGCTTATGACTAGTGCTGCTTTCTCTTAACTTGTAACCCTAATGCCTCTTCTATAAATATTGTAACCTCATCTCATAATAAGATCAGACAGTTCTAAACAATCTCTCTCTATACTCATTTCATTATGATTCTCCATTAGTCTCTAATCTGTCTCTTAATCTCTTATTCTCTTCTATAATCCTTTCTAAACTCAGATAATCATTTACATCCTTAAATCTCACATGGTATCAGAGCCAGGTTGATTAAAATCTGAGTTCGTGAGAGACTTTCTTAAAGGATTCAAGTTTGAAACTTTAAGAGAACAAGTGAGTGTGTTTGAGAGTTTCTTGAGAGTTCAAAAGCTCAAGGTACTTTGCGTGTGTCTTGGTGATCCGTGGGAGGTTCATTTGAAGACTCAAGGGTAAATCTTTGTTCTAGAGGGCAGTGTGGGTTCTCAGTACAAGATCTAGTAGGGTGTTCAAGCTGTAGACGTCAAGCTGTTCAAGATGGAAAGTGTTTTGAAGATGAAGGTCGCGGTGACATTCAAAGGAAGCAACTACCTAGTCTGGTCTAGGATGGTGAAGACTGCTGTGGGAAGCAAGGGTTTGTGGAAGCATATCACAGCTGGTGAAGCTCCAAGGGCGATTACTCAAGAGGGTGACGCAGAGAGCTCCGAGGAGAGTGTTGTGGAGAAGTGGCAACAAGAAGACATGATGGTGATGTCAGTTCTTCATGCCTCGTTGGAACCGGCTATCCTAGATGCTTATAGCTACTGTGAGACAGCCAAGGAGCTGTGGGACACTCTGAAGAAGGTGTATGGAAATGTTTCTAACCTGAACCGAGTGTTTGAAGTCAAGAAGGCAATCAACGAGTTAACCCAAGATGACATGGAGTTTACAAAACATTTGGGGAGGTTCAGGACATTGTGGTCTGAGCTGGAGATGTTGAGGCCAAGCACAGTTGATCCAGAGCTTCTAAATGAGAGGCGTGAGCAGGACAAGGTCTTTGGGTTGCTGCTCACATTGAATGCAAGCTACAATGGTCTCATTCAGCACATGCTAAGGTCCGAGAAATTACCTGACCTTGAGGAGGTGTGTGCTCAGATACAAAGGGAGCAGGGCTCAATAGGCTTGTTTGGAGGCAAGGGAGACTTATCTCTTGCAAATGCTGTGCAATCTGACCGTGAAGAACCTCCTCAAGCTAACAAAGCTGGCTACAACAAGTATGAGAAGTTCAATGGGAATTGTGATCATTGCAAGAAGTATGGGCACAAGAAGATTCAGTGCTGGATACTCCATCCCCACTTGAAGCCGGCTAAGTTCATAAAGGAGAAAGAGGCAAGAGCTCACATGACTGAAGGATCAAGTGGAGCAGGGCCATCCAACCGAGGAACTGAAGTGGACAACCGTGAAGGGAATGGAAAAGCTTTGGTGACTTATACTGGAGCCATCAACCCCCGAGGCAATGATCAAGACTTCATCAGGAGGTCCGAGATGGATGCACTCATCAAAATGCTCAAGGATAATGGTAACATTCATGGGTATTCATTTGGTGCCTCTATGATTGCTAGGACTATAGAAATGACTCACAGTAAGGCTGAGATTGCTAGGAATGATAGTAAGGCTGGAATTGAGCAGTACATTGATAGAAATGCTAGGATGAATGCATATAGATCAAATTGTATCTGCCATCATGCTAGCAATGCATCCAAACCATTGATTATAGATTCAGGTGCATCTCATCATATGATTAGTGACACCAACCTGATTAAAGACATAGAACCTACTAATGGATGTGTGATGATTGCAAATGGAGATAAGATACCTATTAAGGGAATAGGAAACTTAAAGCTATTTGATAAGACTACTAGAGCATTTTACATTCCTGAATTCACATCAAATCTACTTTCAGTTAAGAAATGCACTACTGATTTGAATTGCAATGTTATATTCAGTCCTAATGATGTGAAGTTTCAGGATATTGAAAGCAGCCAACTGATTGGAAAAGGAGTTACAAAGGGAGAGTTATATATGCTTGAGAAGCTTGATCCTGTTTCCAATCATAACTGCTCATTTACTTCTGCTTCTAGTTTGAATAAAAATGCATTGTGGCATGCTAGACTAGGTCATCCCCATGAGAGGGCTTTAAACTTGATGTTACCAGGTGTGGTTTTTGAAAATGATAAGTGTGAAGCTTGCATTTTAGGCAAGCATTGTAAGAATGTATTTCCAAGAACATCTACTGCTTATGAAAATTGCTTTGATTTGATTCATACTGATGTGTGGACTGCACCTATTTTCTCTAGAGATAATCATAAGTACTTTGTCACATTCATTGATGAAAAATCTAAATACACCTGGTTAACACTAATTCCATCAAAAGATAGGGTGATAGATGCATTCAAGAACTTTCAAGCTTATGTGACTAACCATTATCATGCTAAGATTAAAATTTTGAGATCAGATAATGGAGGAGAATACACAAGCTATGCGTTCAAAAGCCATCTAGATCATCATGGAATACTTCATCAAACAAGCTGCCCCTACACACCACAACAGAATGGTGTAGCTGAGAGGAAGAACAGGCACTTGATGGAGGTGGCTCGGTCATTAATGTTCCAAGCTAATGTACCTAAAAGATTCTGGAGTGATGCTGTATCTACTGCTTGAGATTTTTAGTAATGTTTAGAGTAATCTGAGTGTTTAGGAAAGACTAGAATCGATTTAGAGAAGATTAGAGAATGAAATGAGATTATGAGTCTAATATGGAACCATTGATCTTAAAGACTAAGAGAAAGACTCAAAACTTGCTTGATTGTATTAATGAGAGTGTTTACAACTTTATAAGAGAAGAGACTAGGGTTTTCGTAGCTTAAGAGGATAAGGTAAGCATGTGGAGTCAATGGCCATTTCAAACTTGTCCAATGAGGTGAGCCGCGCGTGTGAGCCTTCATTAGCTGGCTCAACCTTTTGCTTTTCCGTGTCCAGCTGTGCCAGCCTGTCCAAGACTCTCCCTTATCCTTTCCAACGGTCTGATCCACTCACAAAGGCCAAGGTAACTTCTCCTCTTTACTTAAGTAACTTGGATAACTTATGGTGAGGTTTGGTTGAGCTTTGGTCGATCCTATCTTGTACGGCCTGTCCTGTCATGTACGGCCATGTACGGCCTTGTACGGACAGGCTGATCCCAAAGCTCCCAAACCTTCCTATCCTTCCTCTTCTTCATTCTACTCAACCCTCATCTCCATTCTTCACTTGACACTCTTCATCTCAACACTCCCCCTCAAGCTTAGCTTTGTGAAAGACTAAGCTTGGACAGCCATGAGATCTTCCTCATTAAAAACCTCACTAAGGAAAACCCATTGGGACAAAACCTTAATGAGGGAAAAAGAGTAAAGATCTCATGACTAAGGGGATCAGCTGCTTCTCTTCCCAAGATCAATGAGGCCCAATCTGATATGAATGGACTCCATTGTCTTTTGCCTTGCAGCCTTGGTGAATACATCAGCCAACTGATCTTCACTCCTAGTATAACATGGCAAGATGACTCCTAGGACAATCATCTGCCTCACCTTGTGGCAATCAACCTCAATGTGCTTTGTTCTCTCATGGAACACCGAGTTGGAGGCTATGTGAATGGCGGCCTGGTTGTCACAATGCATTGTCATTGGAGTGTCTTGTGCTATCTCCAAATGCTTCAAGATGCCCTTGATCCAAACTAGCTCGTTTGTAAGCTTCAGCATGGCTCTATATTCAGCTTCTGCACTAGAGCATGACACCACCTTCTGTTTCTTACTCTTCCAAGTCACCAAGTTGCCTCCAATGAATGTGCAATAGCCGGTTGTTGATCTTCTGTCAGCTCTATCACCTGCCCAATCAGCATCACAATAGCCCACCACTTCTGTGCTTCCATTGCACCCCATCCATACACCTTGATCCGGCGAGCCATTTAGATACATCAGCAGCCTCTCCACCATACGCCAATGATGTTCCTTGGGAAGCTGCATGTGTTGACTCACCTGATTCACAGCAAAGCATATATCAGGTCTTGTGATGGTTAGATAAATCAATTTGCCAACAAGTTTTCTATAGAGTTTAGGATCATGAAATGGCTTGCTGTCTTCAATCTCCCCCTCTCTTGGTACTTTGTAGCCATCTTCCATTGGCATCCTTGCTGTCTTGCCTCCATAAGCACCTGCACCTTTCAAAAGATCAAGTGTATACTTCCTTTGGGACATGAACAAACCTTCCTTGGATCTACAAATCTCAATTCCAAGAAAGTATTTCATTTCTCCCAAGTCTTTTATTTCAAACATAGACTTTAGAAACTCCTTGGTTGCTTTGATACCTTCCTTATCACTTCCTGTGATAATGATATCATCCACATACACAAGGAGAGCAACCATACCTGAGGGAGTAGTGAGGGTAAAGAGAGTATGGTCCAATTCAGACTTCTTAAAACCTCGGCTGTTTAGAGTTGTGCTCAACTTGTTGTACCATGCCCTTGGTGATTGCTTCAACCCATAGATAGCCTTCTTTAGCCTCAGTACATTCCCTCTCTTCACTAGATGTTCAAGACCTGGTGGAGGATACATGTAGACTTCATCCTCAAGTTCTCCTTGTAAGAATGCATTCTTCACATCCATTTGCCACAATCCCCATCCAAGGTTAACTGCCAAGCTTAGTACAATTCTAATGGTGTGTAACTTGGCTACTGGTGCAAATGTCTCAATGTAATCCTCTCCATATGTTTGAGTGAACCCTCTTGCTACTAATCTAGTCTTCTTCCTCTCAATCTGTCCATCAGCTTTGTATTTGATTGTGAAGATCCATTTACTAGATACTGCCTTCTTCCCTTTTGGTAGTTCACTTTCAAACCATGTATCATTCTTTATCATAGCTCCTGCCTCAGCTCCTACTGATTCCTTCCATTCCTTATCCTCCATTGCCTCTTCATAGCTTCTTGGAATGTGATTCTCATCTAAGTTTACCATGAATGCACCATGTGCTTCTGGATATTGAGAGAAAGAGCACACGGCCTGAGTAGGATGCTTCACAGCTTGAGCATTGTAGTACACTCTCGTGTTTACCCAACTGGAAGGATCCTTTCTCAGCCTTGTACTTCTTCTCAACACTGGCCCTTCTTGTGCCGGTAACTCCATGTCTTGTACACCTTCTTGTGTACTTTCTTCTCTTGGCTGACTTGCTTCAGCTCCTTCATCCCTTAGCTGACTTGCTTCAGCTCCTTCTTGTTGATCATTTGACTCCACAGCTTGATCATGAGAACCAGAACTCTCTTCATGACTTTGAGTTTGAGTTTCTGTTCCATTCCCCCCCTCATGTTCAAGGTTGGACGTCTGATGATTCGGTATTGGTGTAGTGCCTCTTACTTCTTGCTGTTCTTGATCCATATTGATTCCAAGTCCTTCTAGTATTATCCTCAAGGTTGCAGCTCTATCTGAAGTGAGATCTTTCAAATCTTCTTGAATCTGCTCCTCATAATATCCTTTTTCTTCCACAAACTTCACTTCTCTAGATACTAACACTCTCCTTGTGTTAGGATCATAGCACTTGTATCCTTTCTGACTTGATGAGTATCCAACAAACATTGCCTTGGAGCTCCTAGCTTCAAGCTTGTTTCTTAATTCTCCCGGTACCATCACAAAACACAAACACCCAAAGATCTTCATATGTTCCAAAGAGGGCTTGTATCGGTTCAATACCTCAAATGGTGATAACCCTTGCAGGATCAGAGTTGGTGTTCTGTTGATGAGATAACAAGCTGTAGTGACTGCATCACTCCAGAACTTCTTGGGTACATTGGTTTGAAACATCATGGACCTGGCCACTTCCATCAGATGCCTATTCTTTCTCTCAGCCACACCATTCTGTTGTGGAGTATAGGGACAACTTGTCTGATGTAGGATTCCATGCTGAGATAGGTGGAGCTTGAATGCTTGTCCCGTGTACTCTCCTCCATTATCTGACCTGAAAATCTTTATCTTGGCATTATAATGGTTAGTCACATATGATTGAAAGTTCTTAAATGCATCAAGTACCCTATCTTTGGTTGGAATTAAGGTTAACCAGGTGTATTTGGATTTTTCATCAATGAAGGTTACATAATACTTTTGATTGTCTCTAGATAAGCAAGGAGCAGTCCAAACATCAGAATGAATCAAATCAAAATACTTCTCTTAAACCGTAGTAGATTTAGTAAAGACAGTCTTACAATGCTTGCCTAAAATACAAGCTTCACAATCATTATTCTCAAAGGAAACACCTGGCAACATCAGTTTTAAAGCCTTATTATGAGGGTGTCCTAATCTAGCATGCCACAATGCATTTTTACTTAAACTAGAACCGGAAACAGAAGTAAACGAGCAGCTATAACTAGAAACAGGAGCAAGATCTTCAAGTAAATACAATTCTCCTTTAGTCACTCCCTTTCCAATCATTTTGCTGCTTTTAATATCCTGAAACTTCACATCATTAGGACTGAATATGACATTACATTGCAAATCAGTAGCACATTTCTTAACAGATAACAAGTTTGAAGTAAATTCAGGCATATAAAAAGCTTTAGTTTCCTTATCAAACAGTTTAAGACTTCCTATTCCTCTAATAGGTATCTTATCTCCATTAGCTATCATCACATTTCCATTCATTGGTACAATGTTTTTAATCAAACTAGTGTCACTTATCATATGATGAGATGCACCAGAATCAACTACTAAAGGCTTAATGGCATGTGAACTAGCAATATGAGCAAGGATGTTGAACTGAAGAGGAGATGGAGCTTGTACAATAATAGGGCAAGCTCTAGAAGATGTCTAGAAGAGTTCAATCAAGCTTCAGAAGTGTTCTGAAGTAGTTATCTTGTGAGGTTAAGTCTAGGAAAGACTTATACTGATCATATGAAGGCTTTGGAGGAGTTAGAGAGAAGATGGAAGTATGGTGCAAAGATAGGGCGTTGTAAGGGTCAACCTTAGAAGGAAGTTAGATGAAGGCATAGGGCGAGTGTACGGACCTCAAGGCCGTACAGCGTCCGTACAACCTATCCAGTTCGGCCATCATCCGGATCAGCCTTGCCCAAGTTGTGCAATGTGTGGGCGCGACTTAGTTTGAATCATGTGACCGTTGGAGACTCTTGGAGGCAAGGGAAGATTCAAATGGATAAGGTGAGCTGTTGGTATGAGCTGGAAAGGTAAAGGTGCTTTACCTTTACAGCCTTGACTCATCCTATCCATTCAATTCAAATGAAGCAATCTAAGCCCTTTACATTGGATCAAGTCGCCAGCTAAGAACCAGAACATCAAGACCAGTCTTCTCTCATCCTTACCATCCATTCTATCTTGTATTTACAGCCTTAGGATCTAGGTTTATGATCTAAGTTGTAAAGCTCATATAAAAGCTTAGTATGGTCGTTTGTAAACAGGTTAAGTGAGTAAAGGGGGGAAACCCTTCTCCTTCATGTTCTATGAAAGTCTGTTCTTGATACTAAGTCTCTAATCTATTCTCTAAGTCTCTCAGTCTCTTTAATCTCGTTACCTAGTCTCTTTCATACTCTAAATCTCTCCCCATACTCATAAGTCTCAAATCTGTTCACATAAACTCTCCTAAACACTTTCTCACACACACCTTGAGTAAATCCTTATAAAATTTCATGGTATCAGAGCCAGGTTCATCAGAACCTGGTATCTAACTTCCGCAAAGCTCAAGCCCACTTCCATGGCTGTTTGAAGCAAAGAAGAAGCTCTTTGGTCCAGCCAACGTTTGTTCATCTTCAGGAGGAAGATAAACACATCCGAGGTGCCTTAGAAGCTGTATGTGCTCTATTCTGACTTATCAAGCTCGACCTGAAGAAAGGAGACCCTGAAGAACAAAGCCTTGAAGCGGTTTGACAACACTCTTCAAGAGCTAGATTCATGAGTCTTAGTGGTGGTTCAAGAAGAAAGGTGACAGCTTTCTACTTGGTACTGGTTTTGGCGACTTGAAAGGGAGGAAAGGAGGTGTCTCAGCCATGGTGGGTTCAAGAGGATGGTTCATGGAAGAAGAAGGGGTGTGATATGACACCAGGAGCTCAACATCTGGTCATGAACCATGGAGATTCAAGGAACTAGCAAAAGTTCCTTGGCTGTAAGCTGGATCTCTTTCCCTCTTTATTAAAAGCTTGAGTATAGAAATGTTGAGGTGGTGTGATGATTGATGTGTTGTGTAATCCCGGATCTAATGATGCTTGTCAGGAAGTTAGTAGACGTCTAAACCTGCTTGTGTTTCATGAAATGAATCCGCTGGCTGTCTTACATTGAAGCATTAGATTCATGTCTAAGTGCTGAGTAAAGAAGCTCTTAAGAGTGCCTAAGTAACTTGTCTTGAATCTGTTAGGATCTTGCTTGTACTTAGAGAGTTAGCTTGCAAAGAATAGAACTTGATAATGCCTTGTGTCTATCTGTTGCATTGCTTGTGATAGTAGGAATCAAACTTGATTATATATTAATCAAGATTTGACATCAATACTATTGAAAATGGTTAAATGCTTAATGACAGCTCTGAATAAACTTGTCTTGTTAGGATGATAGATTATATTATCTAATCATGCTTGCTTTCATGAGTTAAAAACTGATTAGGATTAATGCATACTGCCTTGGTGCTGCCTTGTATTATTGCATTTAGATTAAAATCTAAACTGCATATTAAGGAGTGTTTAAAATTGCCTAAATACTTTGACTTGAATCTGATAAGGTCTTGCTTAGTATTTAGAGAATGGTTGCTTGCATAGATAAGAACTTGACATTGTCTTGATTCTATCTAATGTTATAAAGCTTGAGACATTGGTGATCAAACTTGATGAAGTCAAGGATTGATCCCAATGCAATTGTGTCTTATCTTGGCTAGAGTTTGAGTGATGTTTCAGGTTCACAAAAGGTGTTCCTAAGTCATCATCAAATCCGAGTTGAAAGAGAAAGTATGATGCCCATTGTGTGTACAATGGAGAGGTGTTACAAGAAAGGGAGAAGCACAGATGGTTGTAAAACTCACTGGTGCTCTTCTTCTTAACATTGCAAGTACCAGAAGAAGAAGCCAACCGGGTCTAGGCAGTGGCGTGCCTATTCAAGAGGGTGCTCAAACTAAGACAGAGCACTCTTGGCTGTGTGAAGAAGAAGGCTACTCTATCAAGGCGGCTTCTATTGTGAGGTGATTGAAGAAGTAGCTGAAGCATCCACAAGCATTCCATCATGGTGGTGACTTCAGAAGGGTGATTGCAATAAGAGAAGAAGAAGAAGTAAGGATTCAAGTGGTAACTTTGAGAACCACTCCTCATCATTTTAACCAAGGGAGTAAACCTAATCTCATCTATTTTAATATGTCTTGATAGGTTTATCTCCTGATTATACTATGTGCTTTCCCTAATGCCATTAAGAATTTATAGCTTCTAGTAGAATGTCTAGGCTAATTGCACTGAAATTGTTTTGCTGCTGCATTGTCTTATTGATAGTAAGTAATGTCTAGAGTCCCAGAATCTCATGGTCTGTTATTGCATTGTCTTGGATGTTGTCATAGCTTGAATCATCCTGAATGTGTTGTAGAATTGAGTAGAATGTCTCTGCTGCTTGCATCATGATTGATAAGCCATTTTGCATACATAAGCATATCTCATAGTGTCTAAGTTCAATCCTATTGTTATCTGATGCTATTGCCTATGTTTAATCCATCAATGAAAGTCTTGCATCAATTAGAAATTGTCTAAGTTGTTTGCATCATTGGTTTTGATTGAAACTGTTGTGCATAGCCTTAATATTGCTCATGGATTGAACCTGTTGCATTCATATAGCTAAAGCTTTAAGATTGTGCATTCATGTAATAATGCATTTAAAAATGAGCCTAAATTGCAAATGTGCTGATAAGCTTGTATTGCATTTAGAGAACTTAAAAAAAAAAAAATAGAACTTGCATTGTCATTGTTAAGAGATTGAAATCTACTTGTCTTGTCTCAGTCCAGTTCTGATTGTTGCTATGCCATAGTTAAATCCATCAGTGATGTCTTATAAGCATTTAGAAGTATGTCTAAGCTATTTGGATCATTGGCATTGATAAAACTAGTGAGCATAAGCATGAATTGAATCACTCTTGTCGCCTTGATTGCATAAGTATCATCTAGACTTGTGTTTCATTTGGGTTAAATCTATTTCATTCATATAGTGAGTATGTAACCTAATGCATTCAGTTATTGTTGCATTTAAAAAAAACTGAATTGATTGTCTTTGCTTTATTGTGTTGATTGTCTAGCTTGTTTCAAGTATTATATATTATTGTGGCATTGGTGATCAAACAGGATAGATAATCTTGGTTTGATCTCAATGGGATGATCTGATCTTGCATTGAGTTGTGGTGGTGTTAGGTACACAAGGAATGGGATACATGTAACTCACCAACAACCAAGAATATAAAGACAAAGGTCTTGTGCCATTGCATATCATCACTAGGACATGTTAGTCCATAATCTACAGGAAGTGTAGTGTGATTGAGTATGCAATGAGAGATGGCCATTGCATAATACCATTGGACATATCTAGTCCTTAGTCTACAGGAAGTGTAGCATGGGTCATTATGCAATGAGAGGTGTGTCTTGTGAGACTCTCTATGGTGATTCAAACACCCTAGTTCCTGGTTAAGGAAGAGAGTAAACTCACAAGAAGAAAGCTATCATGAAAGATGATAGTTATTAGACCATGGAGATGCATAGGATCATCACAAGCTTAGCTCCTTCTGGTCTCGGTTCTAAGCTTGAGGGGGAGTCTTAATGCATATGATCCATGGCAAGAGGCTGTTCAGAGCAGCCTTGGCGAGTGAGGAGGAAGGCTCTCCATCAATGCGGCTTCAATGAGGGGTGATTGAGGAGAAGCTGATGAATCCATTCTGCCTTTCCAAGAAGTTGATGATGCCATGAAGATGATGCTTTGGCCGAGTTTGGAAACTCACAAAAACACAAGGGAAGTTCCCTTAGACTTTTAAAACTCTTTTCAATCTTTTTCATTCATCTTATTCATTACTTGTGCTTGAAAAGATACTTAAGATGATTATGATTGAATTGTGAGATTGTGTGCATCAAATGTGATGCAGGATATTCATTTTCTTGTCTTTGATAGGTACTGATGCACCTTTGGGATAATGTATCAGGTACCATTGCTTGAGCCTCACTAAAGATGTTCCTGGTCAGTTCCTAGCTTCTCTAAGATGGCTGAGAAGTCTGTTGAGAGGGGGAGATCCAAACCAGTTCTATGAAGAGGGCAAGCCGTGTGTGAAGTGTTGATCAGCCTCACTAGTGTTTCAAAGATGATCTGGTCGTGTCCTAGCTTCTCTAAGATGGCTATGAAGTCAGTTGAGAGGGGGAGACTTCAAACCGGTTCCATGAAGAGGTGAAGCTGAAGTGTGAAGTGTGAAGTGTGCGCAAAGCTGTGAAGAGTTGCTGCACCTGTTAGGCCGTGATCCAGAGCTTCTTGTGTCCAACCACATTGGTTCTAAGGCACAAGAGCTCACTGGCCAATCCCTAGGCTTTGGAGAGCTCTACTCTTTTTCCCTTGCAAGGTTTTGTCCCAATGGGTTTTCCTTGTAAGGTTTTTAATGAGGGAGACTCTTCAGAGTTCCAAGCTTGGCTTAGGATCTCCTAAAGTCAAGCTTGAGGGGGAGTGTTGAACTGAAGAGGAGATGGAGCTTGTACAATAATAGGGCAAGCTCTAGAAGATGTCTAGAAGAGTTCAATCAAGCTTCAGAAGTGTTCTGAAGTAGTTATCTTGTGAGGTTAAGTCTAGGAAAGACTTATACTGATCATATGAAGGCTTTGGAGGAGTTAGAGAGAAGATGGAAGTATGGTGCAAAGATAGGGCGTTGTAAGGGTCAACCTTAGAAGGAAGTTAGATGAAGGCATAGGGCGAGTGTACGGACCTCAAGGCCGTACAGCGTCCGTACAACCTATCCAGTTCGGCCATCATCCGGATCAGCCTTGCCCAAGTTGTGCAATGTGTGGGCGCGACTTAGTTTGAATCATGTGACCGTTGGAGACTCTTGGAGGCAAGGGAAGATTCAAATGGATAAGGTGAGCTGTTGGTATGAGCTGGAAAGGTAAAGGTGCTTTACCTTTACAGCCTTGACTCATCCTATCCATTCAATTCAAATGAAGCAATCTAAGCCCTTTACATTGGATCAAGTCGCCAGCTAAGAACCAGAACATCAAGACCAGTCTTCTCTCATCCTTACCATCCATTCTATCTTGTATTTACAGCCTTAGGATCTAGGTTTATGATCTAAGTTGTAAAGCTCATATAAAAGCTTAGTATGGTCGTTTGTAAACAGGTTAAGTGAGTAAAGGGGGGAAACCCTTCTCCTTCATGTTCTATGAAAGTCTGTTCTTGATACTAAGTCTCTAATCTATTCTCTAAGTCTCTCAGTCTCTTTAATCTCGTTACCTAGTCTCTTTCATACTCTAAATCTCTCCCCATACTCATAAGTCTCAAATCTGTTCACATAAACTCTCCTAAACACTTTCTCACACACACCTTGAGTAAATCCTTATAAAATCTCAAAGGATACTAGATGGTTTGAATGCATGATCATTCCTAGCAAGACTAGCCGTTCTAGATTGGTTGATTATCTCTATCACACTTTCATGCATCCTATCAATTCTAGTTGGATTCTCATCATTCCCTATAGCCCTAGCCCCAAAGGAATACCCAAAAATGTTACCATGCTCCTTGAAGAGCTTAATGAGAGCATCCAGGTCGGATTTCCTTAGATACTCTTGATCATAGTTCCCACGGTTGCTTGGGGCTCCAGTGTAGGCTACAAGAGACCTCCCATCACCTGCTTCACGCCCATCTATCTCCTTCCCTTTGCTAGTACCTGCTCCACTTGCGCTTGCTCCATCTGAGACATTAGCCCTTGCCTCTCTGTCCTTCATAAACTTTGCTGGCTTGAGATGGGGATGGAGTATCCAGCATTGGCTCTTCTTGTGGCCATGCTTCTTGCAGTGATCACAGTTCCCATTGAACCTCCTCTCATCATACTTCCCATGCGCAGCCTTGTGTGCCTGTGGAGCTTCCCCTCCCTCCTCTTGAGTTGCTTGATTCACGAGAGATAGCTCTCCTTTCTTTCCAAACAACCCAATAGAGCCTTGTTCCTTCTGAATCCTTGCGCACACTTCTTCAAGATCAGGTAGTGTGTCCTCTCTAAGCAAGTGTTGGATAAGACCATTGTAAGCCGGATTCATGGTGAGGAGTAGCCCAAAGACCTTATCTTGCTCTCTTCTTTTGTTGAGCTCATCTGCATCTGTAGTACTTGGCCTCAACATCTCCAGCTCGGACCAGAGTGTTCTGAACCTCCCTAGATGCTTGGTGAACTCCATATCCTCTTGTACCAAGTTGTTTATAGCCTGCTTCACTTCAAACACACGGCTTAGGTTTGATGTATTCCCATACACCTTCTTCAACGTATCCCACAGCTCTTTAGCTGATTCACAGTAGCTGTATGCATCTAGAATCGCCGGCTCAAGTGAAGCATGCAGCACTGACATCACCAACATGTCCTCCTGATGCCACTTCTCTTCCGCTTTGCTTGCGGCTTCTCCTTCAGTTTCTCCTTGGGTGATGAGCTTTGGAGCTTCTCCTGGCGTGATGTGCTTCCAAAGCCCTTTGCTTCCCACTGTGGTTCTCACCATCCGAGACCACACCAAGTAGTTGGTTCCCTTGAAGCAAACCGCTACCTTCATGTTCATGTTCATACCACTTTCCATGATGAACTATGACTTCTCTAGACTTCACAAACTGGATCTTGGGTTAAGAGACTTGTAAGAACACTCACTGCCTCGGTCTTCAACCTCACAGCTTCAGCAACACACTAAGAACTAGTCTTTGAACTCGGACAATACCCGGAACTTCCCAAGAACACAAGAACACCAACCAAGCTCTTTAAAGCTTCAATCTTGAATCTCCAAAGAGCCTAACACGAACTCAGGTTTTCACTAACCTGGCTCTGATACCATGAGATTTTTAGTAATGTTTAGAGTAATCTGAGTGTTTAGGAAAGACTAGAATCGATTTAGAGAAGATTAGAGAATGAAATGAGATTATGAGTCTAATATGGAACCATTGATCTTAAAGACTAAGAGAAAGACTCAAAACTTGCTTGATTGTATTAATGAGAGTGTTTACAACTTTATAAGAGAAGAGACTAGGGTTTTCGTAGCTTAAGAGGATAAGGTAAGCATGTGGAGTCAATGGCCATTTCAAACTAGTCCAATGAGGTGAGCCGCGCGTGTGAGCCTTCATTAGCTGGCTCAACCTTTTGCTTTTCCGTGTCCAGCTGTGCCAGCCTGTCCAAGACTCTCCCTTATCCTTTCCAACGGTCTGATCCACTCACAAAGGCCAAGGTAACTTCTCCTCTTTACTTAAGTAACTTGGATAACTTATGGTGAGGTTTGGTTGAGCTTTGGTCGATCCTATCTTGTACGGCCTGTCCTGTCATGTACGGCCATGTACGGCCTTGTACGGACAGGCTGATCCCAAAGCTCCCAAACCTTCCTATCCTTCCTCTTCTTCATTCTACTCAACCCTCATCTCCATTCTTCACTTGACACTCTTCATCTCAACACTGCTTGCTATCTCATCAACCGAATACCTACAAGGGTATTGAAGGATCAAGCACCGTTTGAGGTACTGAACCAGCGCAAGCCATCTTTGACATATATGAGAGTGTTTGGATGCTTGTGTTATGTGTTGGTACCAGGAGAGTTGAGGAACAAGCTAGAAGCAAGAAGCAGAAAGGCAATGTTCATTGGCTACTCAACAACTCAAAAAGGATATAAGTGTTATGATCCAGAAGCTAGAAGGGTACTCGTATCTAGAGATGTGAAGTTCATTGAAGAAAGAGGATACTATGAAGAGAAGAATCAAGAAGACTTGAGGGATCTTACATCAGATAAGGCTGGAGTCTTAAGAGTGATTTTGGAAGGTCTTGGTATCAAGATGAATCAGGATCAGTCCACAAGAAGTGGACAACCAGAAGAGAGCTCAAATGAACCAAGAAGAGCTGCTCAAACACCTCACCTTGATCATGAGGGGGGAAGTGAACCTGAAACTCAAGAAAATGGCCAAGAAGGAGTCGGCTTGAGTGAAGAAGGAGAAGAGTTCAACTCAGGTTCTCATCATCAAGGTGAGCAAGACCAAGGAGATGAAGAACATCACAGTGAAGCACAAGAACCGCATATACAAGATGAGCAGGTTCAAGTGCAAGAACAACCTGTATTGAGGAGAAGCACAAGGATTAGAAAGGATCCTTCCTCTTGGGTAAACACGCGAGTGTACTACAATGCCCAAGCTGTGGAGGATCCTTCTCGAGTTGTGTGTTCCTTTGCTCAATACCCTGAAGAACATTGTGCGTTCATGGTTAACTTGGATGAGAACTATATTCCAAGAAGCTATGAAGAAGCAATCATGGATAAAGAATGGAAGGAATCAGTTGGAGCTGAGGCAGGAGCCATGATCAAGAATGATACATGGTATGAGAGTGAGTTACCAAAAGGGAAGAAGGCTGTGAGTAGTAAATGGATATTCACAATCAAGTATAAGGCTGATGGAAAGGTTGAGAGGAAGAAGTCAAGGCTAGTAGCAAGAGGTTTCACCCAAACTTATGGAGAAGATTACATAGAGACCTTTGCACCAGTAGCTAAACTACATACCATAAGGATTGTATTAAGCTTGGCTGTGAATCTTGGATGGGGGTTATGGCAAATGGATGTGAAGAATGCATTCTTACAAGGTGAACTTGAGGATGAAGTATATATGCATCCACCTCCAGGCCTAGAACACTTAGTGAAGAAAGGGAATGTGTTAAGATTGAAGAAAGCTATCTATGGGCTGAAGCAATCACCAAGGGCTTGGTACAACAAGCTGAGCACTACCCTGAATGGCCGTGGCTTCAAGAAGTCTGAACTAGACCACACTCTCTTCACACTCACAACTCCCTCAGGTATGATTGCACTTCTTGTGTATGTTGATGATATCATTATCACAGGAAGTGATAAGGAAGGTATCATAGCAACCAAGGAGTTCATTAAATCCATGTTTGAGATTAAAGATTTGGGAGAAATGAAATACTTTCTTGGAATTGAGATATGTAGATCCAAGGAAGGTTTATTCATGTCCCAAAGGAAGTATACACTTGATCTTTTGAAAGGTGCAGGTGCTTATGGAGGCAAGACTGCAAGGATGCCTATGGAGGATGGCTACAAAGTCCCACGAGAGGGGGAGATTGAAGACAGCAAACCTTATCAGGATCCTAAACTCTATAGAAAACTAGTTGGCAAATTGATTTATCTTACCATAACTAGACCTGACATTTGTTTTGCTGTGAATCAGGTGAGTCAACACATGCAAGTTCCTAAGGAGCATCATTGGCGCATGGTGGAGAGGATCTTGATGTATCTCAACGGCTCACCTGATCAAGGAGTATGGATGGGTTGCAATGGAAGCACTGAAGTGGTTGGATACTGTGATGCAGATTGGGCTGGTGATAGAGCAGACAGGAGATCAACCACAGGCTATTGCACATTCATTGGAGGCAACTTGGTGACATGGAAGAGTAAGAAGCAGAAGGTGGTCTCTTGCTCAAGTGCAGAAGCTGAGTATAGAGCTATGCTGAAGCTTACCAACGAGTTGGTGTGGATCAAAGGCATCTTGAAGCATTTGGAGATTGATCAAGCCACACCAATGACAATGCATTGTGATAACCAAGCAGCCATTCACATTGCATCCAACTCGGTGTTTCATGAGAGAACCAAGCACATTGAAGTTGATTGCCACAAGGTGAGGCAAATGATCATTCTAGGAGTCATCTTGCCATGTTACACAAGGAGTGAAGATCAGTTGGCTGATGTGTTCACCAAAGCTGCAAGACAGAAGACAATGGAGTCCATTCATATCAGGTTGGGCCTCATTGATCTTGGGAAGGGAAGGAGCTGATCCTCTTGGCTGTGAGGTCTTTACTCTTTTTCCCTCATCAAGGTTTTGTCCCAATGGGTTTTCCTTGGTGAGGTTTTTAATGAGGAAGATCTCATAGCCATCCAAGCTTAGGCTTTCACAAAGCTAAGCTTGAGGGGGAGTGTTGAGATGAGGAAGTCATTATGAGAAGGAGAGGAAGAGCTAAGCAAGTAATGGAAAGAGTACGGACAGTACGGCCTATGTACGGACAGGGGCTTGGCCGTACATCTGAGGAAACATGAAGGAAGAAGGAGATGGGTGAGTAAAGCCTCTAGAGTACATAGAAGGTCTCAAGACTGATCAGACCGTTTAAGGATAAGGGTGGGACGAGCCTTATCCATCCAGGCCGTGGACAGGCTGTAAAGGCCAAGCGTGTGAGCCTTACCATCCGTTCATTCAAAAGGGACGCTCCTCTTGGTCTTGACTTCACATGCTTATGACTAGTGCTGCTTTCTCTTAACTTGTAACCCTAATGCCTCTTCTATAAATATTGTAACCTCATCTCATAATAAGATCAGACAGTTCTAAACAATCTCTCTCTATACTCATTTCATTATGATTCTCCATTAGTCTCTAATCTGTCTCTTAATCTCTTATTCTCTTCTATAATCCTTTCTAAACTCAGATAATCATTTACATCCTTAAATCTCACACCGTGTGCTCCTTTGCTCAATATCCAGAAGCACATTGTGCCTTTATGGTAAACTTGGATGAGAATCACATCCCAAGAAGCTATGAAGAGGCAATGAAGGATAAGGAATGGAAGGAATCAGTAGGAGCTGAGGCAGGAGCTATGATAAAGAATGATACATGGTATGAGAGTGAACTACCAAAAGGGAAGAAGGCAGTGTCTAGTAGATGGATCTTCACAATCAAATACAAGGCTGATGGACAGATTGAGAGGAAGAAAACTAGACTAGTAGCAAGAGGGTTCACTCAGACATATGGGGTGGATTACATTGAGACATTTGCCCCTGTAGCTAAGCTACACACCATTAGGATTGTTCTAAGCTTGGCGGTTAATCTTGGATGGGGATTGTGGCAAATGGATGTAAAGAATGCATTCTTACAAGGGGAACTTGAGGATGAAGTCTACATGTATCCTCCACCAGGCCTAGAACATCTAGTGAAGAAAGGAAATGTACTGAGGTTAAAGAAGGCTATCTATGGCTTGAAGCAATCACCAAGAGCATGGTATAACAAGTTGAGCACAACCTTGAATGGACGTGGCTTCAGGAAGTCAGAGTTAGATCACACACTTTTCACCCTCACTACACCCTCAGGTATGGTTGCTCTCCTTGTGTATGTGGATGATATCATTATCACAGGGAGTGATAAGGAGGGTATCAAAGCAACCAAGGAGTTTCTCAAATCCATGTTTGAAATCAAAGATTTGGGAGAAATGAAATACTTTCTTGGAATTGAGATTTGTAGATCCAAGGAAGGGTTATTCATGTCCCAAAGGAAGTATACACTTGATCTTTTGAAAGATGCAGGTGCTTATGGAGGCAAGACAGCAAGGATGCCTATGGAGGATGGCTACAAAGTACCAAGAGAGGGGGAGATTGAAGACAGCAAGCCATTCCATGATCCTAAACTCTATAGAAAACTTGTTGGCAAATTGATTTACCTTACCATCACAAGACCTGACATATGTTTTGCTGTGAATCAGGTGAGTCAACATATGCAGCTTCCCAAGGAACATCATTGGCACATGGTGGATGTTGAGATGAGTTGAGTATATGTGGAGCAAGTGAGGAGTTGAGACTAAGGAGATGAGTTGAATCTTGGGAAGGTTTGGGTAAGGTCCGTACTGTCCGTACATGACCGTACCATCCGTACACATGGAGATGAGTAAAACATTGACAAGAGTAAAGAAGTTACTTGGGGTAACTTATGGGAAGGGAAGGAACTTACCTGGATGGATCAGACCGTTGAGGGATAAGGAAGAGCGCGCCTTGACAGGCTGGAACAGCTGGAAAGGCAAGAGCATCTCGGTCCAAGATGCTAGATACTCCGCGCATGTGGAGAAGCTAATTGGCTAGTTCAAATGAGCTTATCCTTTCCACATTGACCTCACATGCTTTAGTCTTCTCTGGATTTCGAAAACCCTTGTATGCTCACACTATATATTGTAACTCATGCTCTTAATAAAAGATCAGACAGTTCTTGACACCAAAACACTCTCTTAGACTCAAAGGCTCTCAATCATGATCATACACTAAACTCTTAGCTAAACTCGTTCTAAATCACCTCTAGACTCTTTCTAATCTCTTTCTTTCCTTATATCAAACTCAGATTCTCTAAAACTTATATGGTATCAGAGCCAGGTTCATCATAATCTGGGTTTGAGTACTAGAACACTCAAGAACACACTAGCCACTTAGCTTTCATCCGGGTGATTCTGAAATGGAAAGCAACAAGGCAGTGGTTCCGGTTACTCTCAAGGGGGGTAACTACCTTTTGTGGTCTCGTTTGGTGAAGACAGCAGTGGGGAGTAAGGGTTTATGGGGACACATCACACAGAGTGAAGCCCCAAAGCTCATTACTTATGAAGGCGACAAGGAGATTGTCGAGTGCGATGAAGAGAAGTGGGAGCAAGATGATCAGCTGGTGATGTCTATACTCCAACGGTCTCTTGAAGTGTCTATCCTGGAGGCATACAGCTACTGTGAGACAGCAAAGGATCTTTGGGACACGCTAAAGAAGGTTTATGGTAACATCTCAAACTTGAGCCGTGTGTTTGAAGTGAAACGTGCTATCAACAGCTTGACACAGGAGGACATGGAGTTTACTAAGCACCTTGGGAGGTTCAGAGCCTTGTGGTCTGAACTGGAGATGCTGAGGCCAGGCACAACCAACCTAGATGAGCTGGCTGAGAGACGCGAGCAGGACAAGGTGTTTGGGTTGCTGCTCACGCTGAATCCAAGCTACAACAGTCTCATCAAACACATTCTGAGGTCCGGGAAGTTACCTGACCTTGAGGAAGTGTGTGCACAAGTTCAGAAGGAGGAAGGTTCTATCGGTCTCTTTGGAGGGAAAGGAGAGATCACACTTGCAAACCAAGCTGAGGTTCCGCAAGCAAACCGTGCGAGCTCTAACCAGTATGATGCAAAGAAGTTCATGGGAAATTGTGATCATTGCAAGAGACAAGGTCACAAGAAGAACCAGTGCTGGATCTTACATCCTCATCTGAAGCCGGCCAAGTTCTCAAGAGAGAAAGATGGGAGAGCCAATGTCTCGTATGCTGGAAGTGAGCCGGGAAGTTCAAGTGTGGCTGGAAGCTCAGGCCAAGCTGGAGAGGGCGGGACACGTGAGCCTGGAGATAGCAAGGCCCTGGTGACTTACACACCTCAGCCGAGCCTTCAGAACAACCGTGAGAACGAGTACCTAAGGAGATCAGACCTTGACTCCCTCATCAAAATGCTAAAGGAGAATGGTAACACACTTGGTACTCTTGGTTACTCCTTTGGTGCACTATATGAATCGTGTAGTATTGCTAGAGAACCTGATCATTCAAGCATTGTTTATAAACCTACTAGCATACTAGGACAGTCTCATATTGCACACAATCTGTTTAAACCATTGGTAGTTGATTCAGGAGCATCTCATCATATGATTAGTGATACTAGTTTGATTAGAGACATTGAACCTACAAATGGACATGTCATGATTGCAAATGGAGATAAAATCCCAATTAGAGGAATTGGCAAGCTAAAATTGTTTGATAAAGACTCTAAAGCATTTTATATGCCTGACTTCACATCAAATCTATTATCTGTAAAGAAGTGTACTACAGACCTTAATTGCAATGTTATATTCAGTCCTAATGAGGTGAAGTTTCAGGATATTGAGAGCAGCCAATTGATTGGAAAAGGAGTTACCAAGGGAGATTTATATTTACTTGAAGAACTAGCTCCTGTTTCTGATTACTTCTGCTCATTTACTTCTGCTTCTATGATGAATAAAAATGCATTGTGGCATGCTAGACTAGGTCATCCCCATGTTAGAGCTTTAAACTTAATGTTACCAGGTGTGGTATTTGAAAATAAGGATTGTGAAGCTTGCATTTTAGGCAAGCATTGTAAAACTGTGTTTCCCATTTCATCTACTGTTTATGACAAGTGCTTTGATCTAATTCACTCAGATGTTTGGACTGCTCCTTGCTTGTCTAGGGATAGTTTTAAATACTTTGTCACATTCATAGATGAAAAATCGAAATACACCTGGATAACACTTATTCAAACCAAAGATAGGGTGCTTGAAGCTTTTAAAAATTTTCAAAACTATGTGACTAACCATTACAATGCCAAGATTAAAATTTTGAGATCAGATAATGGTGGGGAATACACTGGTCAAGCCTTCAAGCAACATCTAGCACAACATGGGATACTACACCAAACGAGTTGTCCTTATACTCCTCAGCAAAATGGAGTGGCTGAGAGAAAGAATAGGCATCTCATGGAGGTGGCAAGGTCAATGATGTTTCAAGCAAATGTCCCTAAGAGGTTTTGGAGTGATGCTGTGGCTACATCTTGTTATCTAATCAACCGGATCCCAACTAAGATTCTACATGATCAGTCCCCTTTTGAAGCCTTGAACAAGTACAAGCCATCATTGGAACATATGCGAATCTTTGGATGTCTATGCTTTGTCCTTAGGCCAAAAGAGTTGAGAAACAAGCTTGAAGCAACCAGCACAAGAGCTATGTTTGTTGGCTACTCTACTACTCAAAAGGGTTACAAGTGCTATGATCCTACTACTCGAAGAGTTCTAGTCTCTAGAGATGTAAAGTTCATTGAAGCTAAGGGGTTCTATGAGGAAAAGAATCAAGATGAGCTGCTAGAATTGACAAGAGAGTCAGATAGAGCGGCCAGCCTTAGAAGTATTCTAGAGGGGCTTGGGATACATACTACCCAGGATCCGAAGGAGAGACGCAGTACAACAACCACACAACCTACCGAGGCAACAAACTTAGATCATGGGGGGGAAAACACACCTGAACCAGCTGAAGTACATGTTGAAAGCCATGATCAAGAAGGCTCAGGTGATCATGATCAAAGTATGATGCAGGAAGATAGGGAACCAAGCCAAGATCAAGAGGAGGAAACTAATGCAACTACAACTGAAACTACAACTGAACCTGAAACAGAGCCGGCGGTGCAGCCATTGAGAAGAAGCACCAGATTGAGAAAGGATAGTTCCAACTGGGTAAACACGAGAGTGTACTACAATGCCCAGGCTGTGGAACATCCTTCTCAAGCTGTGTGTTCCTTTGCTCATTATCCAGAAGAACATTGTGCCTTTATGGTAAGCTTAGATGAGAGCCATGTACCAAAGTCATATGAGGAAGCCATGAAGGACAAGGAGTGGAGGGAATCAGTGGGAGCTGAATCCAATGCAATGATCAAGAATGACACTTGGTATGAGAGTGAGTTACCTAAAGGAAAGAGAGCAGTGTCTAGTAGATGGATCTTCACAATCAAGTACCAAGCAAATGTACAGATTGATAGAAAGAAGACTCGCTTGGTTGCAAGAGGATTCACTCAAACATATGGAGAGGATTATATAGACACATTTGCGCCAGTTGCTAAGCTACATACCATCAGGATTGTCCTATCACTTGCGGTGAATCTTGAGTGGGGCTTGTGGCAAATGGATGTAAAGAATGCATTCCTACAAGGAGAACTAGAAGATGAAGTGTATATGTTACCTCCTCCTGGTCTAGAGCACTTGGTGAAGAAAGGGAATGTTCTCAGACTAAAGAAAGCTATCTATGGTCTGAAACAATCACCAAGGGCATGGTACAACAAGTTGAGCACAACTCTGAATGGAAGAGGCTTTAGGAAGTCAGAGCTTGATCATACTCTCTTTACACTCAACACACCTTCAGGTATTGTCGTTCTACTTGTATATGTAGATGACATCATTATAACAGGTAGTGATAAAGAAGAGATACAAGCCACTAAAGACTTTCTTAAATCTGTTTTTGAGATTAAAGACTTGGGAGAGATGAAATACTTCCTTGGGATTGAGATATGTAGATCCAAGGAAGGTTTGTTTCTATCCCAAAGAAAGTATACACTTGATCTGTTGAAAGATGCAGGTAAGCTTGATGGAAAGACGGCCAAGACTCCCTTGGAAGATGGATACAAGGTTCCACGTGAGGGGGAGATTGAAGACAGTCCACCATTCAAGGATGCAAAGCTTTATAGAAAGCTAGTGGGTAAGCTCATATACCTAACCATCACACGTCCTGATATTTGTTTTGCTGTGAATCAGGTGAGTCAGCATATGCAAATTCCAAAAGAACATCATTGGGGAATGGTGAACCGGCTCTTGATGTATCTTAATGGCTCAGCGGATCAAGGAGTGTGGATGGGGTGTAATGGGAGTACTGAAGTTGTAGGCTACTGTGATGCGGATTGGGCAGGAGATAGAGCAGATAGAAGGTCCACAACCGGCTACTGCACATTCATTGGAGGGAACTTAGTAACTTGGAAGAGTAAGAAGCAGAAGGTGGTCTCATGCTCAAGTGCTGAAGCTGAATACCGAGCCATGCTGAAGCTGACTAATGAGCTTGTATGGATCAAAGGGATACTGAAGCACTTGGAGATTATTCAATCCACTCCAATGACCATGCATTGCGACAACCAGGCTGCTATACACATTGCCACCAACTCAGTCTTCCATGAGAGAACCAAGCACATTGAAGTAGATTGTCACAAGGTGAGGCAAATGATTCTTCTTGGAGTCATCTTGCCATGTTACACGAGAAGTGAAGATCAGCTAGCAGATGTGTTCACAAAGGCAGCAAGGCAGAAGACAATTGAGTCCATTCATAGCCGGCTAGGACTCATTGATCTCACAAGAAGGAGCTAAGCCCTTAGCTATGAGGTCTTTACTCTTTTTCCCTTATCAAAGTTTTGTCCCAATGGGTTTTGTTTGGTAAGGTTTTTAATGAGGAAGATCTCATGGCTATCCAAGCTTAGACTTTCACAAAGCTAAGCTTGAGGGGGAGTGTTGAGATGAGTTGAGTATATGTGGAGCAAGTGAGGAGTTGAGACTAAGGAGATGAGTTGAATCTTGGGAAGGTTTGGGTAAGGTCCGTACTGTCCGTACATGACCGTACCATCCGTACACATGGAGATGAGTAAAACATTGACAAGAGTAAAGAAGTTACTTGGGGTAACTTATGGGAAGGGAAGGAACTTACCTGGATGGATCAGACCGTTGAGGGATAAGGAAGAGCGCGCCTTGACAGGCTGGAACAGCTGGAAAGGCAAGAGCATCTCGGTCCAAGATGCTAGATACTCCGCGCATGTGGAGAAGCTAATTGGCTAGTTCAAATGAGCTTATCCTTTCCACATTGACCTCACATGCTTTAGTCTTCTCTGGATTTCGAAAACCCTTGTATGCTCACACTATATATTGTAACTCATGCTCTTAATAAAAGATCAGACAGTTCTTGACACCAAAACACTCTCTTAGACTCAAAGGCTCTCAATCATGATCATACACTAAACTCTTAGCTAAACTCGTTCTAAATCACCTCTAGACTCTTTCTAATCTCTTTCTTTCCTTATATCAAACTCAGATTCTCTAAAACTTATAGTGGAGAGGCTGCTGATGTATCTGAATGGCTCGCCAGATCAAGGAGTCTGGATGGGGTGCAATGGAAGCACTGAGGTGGTGGGCTATTGTGATGCTGATTGGGCAGGAGATAGAGCTGACAGGAGATCAACAACCGGCTATTGCACATTCATTGGAGGCAACTTGGTTACATGGAAGAGTAAGAAGCAGAAGGTGGTCTCTTGCTCAAGTGCAGAAGCTGAGTATAGAGCTATGCTGAAGCTTACCAACGAGCTGGTGTGGATCAAAGGCATCTTGAAGCATTTGGAGATTGATCAAGCCACGCCTATGACAATGCATTGTGATAACCAAGCAGCTATCCACATTGCCTCCAACTCGGTGTTTCATGAGAGAACCAAGCACATTGAAGTTGATTGTCACAAGGTGAGGCAGATGATCATTCTAGGAGTCATCCTGCCATGCTACACTCGGAGTGAAGATCAGTTGGCTGATGTGTTCACTAAGGCTGCAAGACAAAAGACTATGGAGTCCATTCACATTAAATTGGGACTCATAGATCTTGGGAAGAGAAGGAGCTGATCCCCTAAGTCATGAGGTCTTTACTCTTTTTCCCTCATCAAAGTTTTGTCCCAATGGGTTTTCTTTGGTGAGGTTTTTAATGAGGAAGATCTCATGGCTGTCCAAGCTTAGACTATCACAAAGCTAAGCTTGAGGGGAGTGTTGAGAAGAGTTGAGTATACAAGTGTGAAGTACAAAGGGGTTAAGACTGAAGAGAGTGTGTTAAGCATTGGTGTGATGGGAGAGGTTCACAGTGGCCTGACCGTACAAGGCCGTACAAGGCCGTACGGTCCGTACACATTCAGACCAGTGAAACCATGACCGCGGTTACAAGGAGTTACCCGAGTAACTTATGGGAAGAGAAGGGGCTTTGGCTGATGAATCAGACCGTTGGAGGATAAGAGAGGCGCGGCTTTACAGGCTGGCACAGCTGGAAAGGCAAGAGCATCTTTGTCCAAGATCCTAGATGCTCCAAGCATGTGGGAACGCTGATTGGCCGAGTTAAAGAGAGCTTATCCTAACCTTGTTGACTTCACATGCTTAGCTCTCCTTTATGATTTCGAAAACCCTACTGATCTCTCACTATATATTGTAGCTCTTGTCATTAATAATAAACATACAGTTCTGAGTCTCTCTCTAATCTCTTAAGGCACCATGATTCTCTCTTAGACACTAAACAGCTCTCAAGTCTCTTAATCTTTCACAATCTCTTTCTAATCTCTACTTAAACTCTCACTTATACTCTAGTTACTCTAAGGATCTCTCAATCTCATAGGTCCAACCAGTGTGAAGAGTGTATGATCTAGTTCAGACTTCCTGAACCCTCTCCCATTGAGAGTTGTACTAAGCTTTCTGTACCAAGCTCTAGGAGACTGCTTCAGCCCATATATAGCCTTCTTCAATCTCAAGACATTTCCTGGCTTCACTAGATGTTCAAGACCAGGAGGTGGAAGCATATATACCTCATCTTCTAGCTCACCTTGCAGGAAAGCATTCTTCACATCCATCTGCCACAAATCCCACTCCAAGTTTGTTGCAATAGACAACACAATCCGAACTGTATGTAGCTTAGCTACTGGTGCAAAGGTATCAATGTAATCCTCTCCATAGGTCTGTGTAAATCCTCTTGCAACCAATCTGGTCTTCTTCCTATCAATCTGGCCATTTGCTAGATACTTGATTGTGAAGATCCATCTACTAGATACAGCCCTCTTTCCCTTAGGCAGCTCACTCTCATACCATGTATCATTTTTGATCATAGCACCTACTTCAGCTCCCACTGATTCTTTCCATTCCTTGTCTAGCATAGCTTCTTCATATGTCCTTGGTATATAGCTCTCATCCAGACTAATCATAAAGGCATGATGCTCCTCTGGAAACTCAGCAAAGGAACACACAGCTTGAGAGGGATGCTCCACAGCCTGGGCATTGTAGTACACTCTCGTGTTTACCCAGTTGGAAGGATCCCTCCTTATCCTTGTGCTCCTCCGCAAGGTCTCAACCTGTTCTTCAGCCTGAACATTCTCTTGTGCTTCCTCTCTTAAACCAGTAGGTTCTCCTTGCTCATCTCCAGTAGACTGAGCAACATTCTCTACTTCCTGTGTCTCCTCCTGATCATGCTGACCTGAATCCTCTTGGTTATGCTCCTGCTCCCCTGATTCAGATCCATTCCCCCTCTCATGATCAAGAGGGGTTGTTCCTCCAGCTTCTCCAGCTTGATTAGAAGGGCATGTTCTTCCTGGTTCCTGATCTTGGGATAATCCTATCCCTAGCCTCTCCAACAACACTCTCAATGTTGTTGCCTTCTCTGATGGAGCTCGGGACAGATCCTCTAGGTCTTCCCATTTATTCTCCTCATAATACCCTTTAGACTCAACAAACTTCACTTCTCTAGACACCATAACCCTCCTGGTTATTGGATCATAACATTTGTAGCCTTTCTGAGTGATTGAGTACCCAATGAACATAGCTTTAGTACTCTTTGCTTCTAGCTTGTTCCTGTTAACTTGAAGAGAAGAAGTGGAGAAGCAAAGGAAGAGAGTTGAGTTGAGAATGGTGCAAAGATAGGGCAAGAGCTTAAGAGATTGCCTATCAAGAGTTATGAAGTGTCTTAAGATAGCTAGAAGTCTCTTATGGTTGTTCTAAGCAAGGGCAAAGTCTAGGAAAGACTTAGAAGAGTGTTGAGGAGCAAATGGACGAGTGTGCAAAGATAGGGCAAGGCCGGTACGGCCATGTACGGACACAGTACGGATCAGTACTGATGGTGGATGTACCAGATGGAGCATACTCGGCCATTTGTGAGTCTTAGGCTTGGTGCAAACTTAGGGTATCAGTGTACGGACATGGCAAGATCCGTACAGGCTCTAATGTTTGTGATCAACCTAACTTGAGTCTCAAGGAAGAAGAGACTCGTGTGGCTTCATGTATAAAGGAGCCATGAGGATATTCAAATCCAAGAAGGGCGCGGATGTCTTTAGCCTTCTCTTGTTACCGTTTGGAGATAAGACAGGCTGGCTGTGCAAGCTGTCCATGAGCTGTGCTTTGACTATGTATCTAGACAGATACATGGCAAGATGAAGAGAAGCCTTAAAGCATCCAATCACACGCTAAAGAGAGACCAGCCAATAAGAAGAACTATCATGAAGATAAAGACTAGCATAACTCTCTCCATCTCAACCATCCAAACTCCAAGAAGATTATGAGCCATTAGATTTAGGTTTTATGTTATTGCAAATGTAAAAGCCTATATAAAGCTCATAATGTCGATTGTAAACCTTAAGAGAGTATGGGGGGTTTCCCCATCTCCTTCATAATTATAAAAGTGTGTTCTTGATCAGATTCCCTTAATCTACCCCTTTCTTAGTCTCTAATCTCTTAATCTCTCAAAGTCTCTTTGTTTCTGATTCAAGTTCATACTAGTTTCATCAGACCTCTTATTCAACTAGTTCAAGACCTTATCTTTGCCTTTAATGGCTTTTCATACACATACACAGCCAGAGCTCTCAAATCTCACAGTTCCTTCTTTCTCCGGGAATCATCACATAACATAAGCATCCAAAAACTCTCAAATGATCAATGTGTGGCTTGGTCTTGTTCAATACTTCAAAGGGAGACAGTTTCTTCAAGACACGGGTTGGCACTCTATTGATGAGATAGCAAGCGGTCTGAACAGCATCACTCCAAAACCTCTTAGGAACATTCATGTGGAACATTATTGATCTCGCAACCTCCATCAAATGTCTGTTCTTCCTCTCAGCCACCCCATTTTGTTGTGGTGTGTAAGGACAGCTAGTTTGTTGCACAATCCCATGCTTTGCAAGATGACTCTTGAAAGCATTGCTAGTGTATTCTCCTCCATTATCAGACCTCAGAATCTTCACAGTGGCATTGTACTGGTTGGTAACATATGCTTGGAAGTTCATGAAGGCTTCTAGGACTCTGTCTTTGGAGGGAATCATGGTGATCCATGTGTACTTTGACTTCTCATCAATGAATGTCACAAAGTACTTATGGCTGTCTCTAGACATACAGGGAGCTGTCCACACGTCTGAATGCACCAGATCAAAGCAATTCTCATATCTGGTTTCTGATGTTGTGAAGACAGTCCTACAGTGCTTTCCAAGTATACAAGCTTCACACTCCAAGTGATTGAACGCCATACTTGGTAGAATCAGTTCAATTGCCTTGGCATGAGGATGTCCCAGCCTTGCATGCCATGTGAGATTATCACACCTATCCGTTGTGCTGCTTAAACACACAGACCCCACAGGACTAGGCGCTTCAGTTGTTTGGAGATGATAGAGCTGATGCTTGCTGTCTCCTCTGCCAATAACCCTTCCAGTCTTCAAATCCTGGAACTCAACTTCATTTGGTCTGAAAACCACTTGACAATCCAGATCAACTGTAGCCTTCTTAACTGAGATTAGATTGGATGTAAACTGAGGTAGGTAGAAGGCAGTGGAGTTCTTCTCAAACAGCTTGAGGTTTCCCACTCCTTCTATTGGGATCCTGGTACCATTGGCTATCATGACACTCCCTGTTGCTGCTTTAACCTCACTGATTAGTCTCTTGTCACTGATCATGTGGTGTGTTGCTCCAGAGTCAATGATGATGGGTTTAGATGTGGATGCTTTGGCAGGAGCACCCAGACTCCGGGTCGTAGCCAAAGCATACACATGCTTAATCAACTCATCCCATTCCTTCTTTGTCACACACTCATCTGCCCTCTTGGTATCCATTCCTCTCTTATCCGCACTGTCTCCTACTGTTTCTCCCATGTATGCTGAGTAGGAGCATTCTCCCATCACCATCAGTTGCTGAATCTCCTTGATCACTTTCAGTTCCACCTCAAGTTGTCTCCTCTTCATCCTAGTCTTTCTTCCTCGGATCCATATCTTGGACAACCTCCTCAGGCTTGCCCTCTTACACTTTGTACCATTCCTCCTCTTGATCCGCTTCTTGTTCTTCTCATGAACATCATACGCTGTTTGGATCAAGTCACACAACCCATCCACATCTGCTTGCTCTTCACCTTTGATCATTTGCATACTCAGCTGACCATAAGATGAGTTTAAGCTGACTAGAAGACTCAAGACTACATCTTGCTCCATCCTCTTCTGTATCATCTCCGGGTCTGATGCCTTTGTTCTCAAGACACTCAACTCCTTCCACAGGTATTTCAGCTTTCCCACAAGCTGATGAAGTTCTTCTGCTCCTCTTTTAAGACTGCTGCGAGTTCCCTTGACCTCACAGACCTTCTTCAGTGCAGATCTACTCCCACAAACTGCTCCAATCTCACATCTTGTGTGGTTTCCTTGAACAGCTGTTTCTTCAGACCTCAGGCTCCACGCCTGACCTTCATTTGCAGTCATTTCTTGTAAAGGCTTCTCCTTTCCATGACTGCTCCATAACCCACAGCTTTCCAAAGCTCTTTTGGCCCACCTTGACCACTCGCCATGCCTCTCCTCTTCAGTCTTCATGGTTGTACTAGATCTGTGCTTCATTTCCATGTTGAGATCGTTTGAATCCATCAGAATATCTCACACCACTCAGATAATAAAGACCAGAACTCAAGAACACCAAGAACACTCAAGAACACTCAAGAACACTCAAGAACACTCAAGATTTTTATGAAAAAGAAATCACACTCTCCCCTTTTAAGCAACCTGGCTCTGATACCATAAACACTTTTGTGTTTTAAGAGTATGATTCAAATAATCAGAGATAATCAGATAAAAGTACCAAAGAGATTAAGAGATTTTAGAGAATAGAGAGAGAATAGAGAGAGAGAGGCTCAAAACTCCATTAATTGATTTAATGTATCAGATACAAGATATATATGAAGAGATAAGGCTGATTAAGTGAATTTCGAAATCCATAAGCATGTGTAGTCAATGGACAGGCTGGAACTCCTTTTGAAATGCTTGGCTGTGCTTTCTCACATGCTTGCACTAGTGTAAAAGCATCCTCTCCTTTCCAGCATCATACAGGCTGTCAAAGTGCTCCCTTATCCTTCCTTATCCTCCCTTATCCTCTTTGGTCGAGTTTCCTCTCTTCTCTTCACTAAGTTACCTTCTCATCCCATCAGATAACTTCCCCAAGTAGTTACTGTGGTTAAAATAAAGTTACCACAGTAAAACTCTAAAGTTACTGTCTCACCAACTTAACACAAGCCACGCCAATGACAATGCATTGTGATAACCAAGCAGCCATTCACATTGCATCCAACTCGGTGTTTCATGAGAGAACCAAGCACATTGAAGTTGATTGCCACAAGGTGAGGCAAATGATCATTCTAGGAGTCATCTTGCCATGTTACACGAGGAGTGAAGATCAGTTGGCTGATGTGTTCACCAAGGCTGCAAGACAGATGACAATGGAGTCCATTCACATCAGGTTGGGCCTCATTGATCTTGGGAAGAGAAGGAGCTGATCCTCTTGGCTGTGAGGTCTTTACTCTTTTTCCCTCATCAAGGTTTTGTCCCAATGGGTTTTCCTTGGTGAGGTTTTTAATGAGGAGGATCTCATAGCCATCCAAGCTTAGGCTTTCACAAAGCTAAGCTTGAGGGGGGGGTGTTGAGATGAGTTGAGACATGTGAAGTAAAGACACAAAGGAGTTAAGAACATAAGGAGAGCAAAAGGGTTAAGAGGCTTAATAAGGTGAAGAGGATGGTACGGATGGAGAGGCCGTACCAGGCCGTACAAGTGACCAGGCCGTACAAGGTGAAAGCGGTCAAGTAACTATCCAAGTAACTCTGATGTACTGAGGAGAAGTTACACTCGGCCAAGACCTTATCTGAACGTTGAGAGGATAAGGAAGGCAAGGCTTGACAGCTAGGACAGGCTGGCAAGGGCTGGAAAGGAAGAGCATCTGGTCTTGGATAAGAAAGATGCTTCAAACGTGTGGAGACACCCATTGGCCGGTTCAAATTAAAGCTTAGGCTCCCCTTTGACTCTACATGCTTATGATTTCGAAAACCCTAAGTGTATGGACCTATATATATGTAATCTCATCCCTTAATAAAGATTAGACAGTTCTAAACAATCTCTCTCTATACTCATTTCATTATGATTCTCCATTAGTCTCTAATCTGTCTCTTAATCTCTTATTCTCTTCTATAATCCTTTCTAAACTCAGATAATCATTTACATCCTTAAATCTCATATGGCCAAGGTGTGATACAAAGCGAGGAAGAAGTCATTCAAGAAGTGGAACCAGATGAAGTAGAAGGGGAAGCGGTTCAGCCTACAGTGGTGGAGGTGGAACCAGTTCCATTAAGGAGAAGCACACGGTTGAAGAAGGATGCTTCCAACTGGGTAAACACGAGAGTGTACTACAATGCTCAAGCTGTGAAGCATCCCTCTCAGGCTGTGTGTTCTTTTGCTAGTTACCCAAAGGAACATTGCGCTTTCATTACGAGCTTAGATGAAAGTAGTGTACCAAGATCATATGAAGAAGCAATGCTACATGAGGATTGGAAAGAATCAGTGGGTGATGAAGCTAATGCTATGATAAAGAATGATACCTGGTTTGAAAGTGAGTTGCCAAAAGGGAAGAAGGCTGTAACAAGCAAGTGGATATTCACTATCAAATATCTACCTGATGGAACCATTGAGAGGAAGAAGACAAGATTGGTGGCTAGAGGATACACTCAATCATATGGGGAAGACTACATTGATACCTTTGTGATAGCTTTAGTGATGTTAAGAGTAATCTGAGTGTTTAGAGAAGATTAGAATGAGTTTAGAAAAGATTAAAGTCTGAAATAAGATTTGGAGTCTAGAGAGAGTTTTAGAAAGACTAAGAGAGACTCATAACTTGCTTGATTGTATTAATGAGAGTGTTTACAACTTTATAAGAGAGGAGACTAGGGTTTTCGTAGCTAAGAGGATAAGGTAAGCATGTGGAGTCAATGGACATTTCAAACTTGTCCAATGAGGTGAGCCGCGCGTGTGAGCCTTCATTAGCTGGCTCATATCTTTTGCTTTTCCGTGTCCAGCTGTGCCAGCCTGTCCAAGACTCTCCCTTATCCTTTCCAACGGTCTGATCTATCCACAAAGGCCAAGGTAACTTCTCCTCTTTACTTAAGTAACTCGGATAACTTGTGGTGAGGTTTCGTTGAGCTTTGGTCGATCCTATCTTGTACGGCCTGTCCGGCCATGTACGGCCTTGTACGGACAGGCTGATCCCAAAGCTCCCAAACCTTCCTATCCTTCCTCTTCTTCATTCTACTCAACCCTCATCTCCATTCTTCACTTGACACTCTTCATCTCAACACTCCCCCTCAAGCTTAGCTTTGTGAAAGACTAAGCTTGGACAGCCATGAGATCTTCCTCATTAAAAACCTCACTAAGGAAAACCCATTGGGACAAAACCTTAATGAGGGAAAAAGAGTAAAGATCTCATGACTAAGGGGATCAGCTGCGTCTCTTCCCAAGATCAATGAGGCCCAATCTGATATGAATGGACTCCATTGTCTTTTGCCTTGCAGCCTTGGTGAATACATCAGCCAACTGATCTTCACTCCTAGTATAACATGGCAAGATGACTCCTAGGACAATCATCTGCCTCACCTTGTGGCAATCAACCTCAATGTGCTTTGTTCTCTCATGGAACACCGAGTTGGAGGCTATGTGAATGGCGGCCTGGTTGTCACAATGCATTGTCATTGGAGTGTCTTGTGCTATCTCCAAATGCTTCAAGATGCCCTTGATCCAAACTAGCTCGTTTGTAAGCTTCAGCATGGCTCTATATTCAGCTTCTGCACTAGAGCATGACACCACCTTCTGTTTCTTACTCTTCCAAGTCACCAAGTTGCCTCCAATGAATGTGCAATAGCCGGTTGTTGGTGTGACCCTGATCAGCTCCGTACTAAAGAACATGAAGTCAAGGAGAGAAGGAGCTAGGAAATGGATCTTGACACGACCTGATGAGCTTTATGGAAAGCTAAAAGGCTTGATCCATGAGGTACTGGACCGAGAAAAGGCTATGGGCCTTGATGTGGCCTTTATAAAGCATGGACTGACTTTAAACAATCATGGACGACCTGTGACAACCCTGATTGACAAGGAAATGGATAGGATGAAGCTGGTTAGACAGGAAATGGAATGGGAGATTCAGTCTGATCGAGAAATGGACTGGTCAAACCGACATATGCGAGAATTGAGTTGGAAATGGAAGATTGAGAACCAGAGCAGGAACTGGAACATGATGAGGACCTTTATCATCCAAATGAGCATAAGGAGCAGCTTGGTCGGACCTGGAACAAGATGGATCGAGCCCAAGAAAGAGTTGTTCGAAAAAGGCCTTTATCGGCTCAAAAAGTGGAAGGACAAGCCAGCTTGGTTTATGATTGGCCCAATATGATTATGCACGACCATTATGGTCTATTTTAAGTGTATTTGGTTTTATTATTTATGTAAACTCATTAGGAAGAGGTTTTGGGCTTTATAAACCCATTAGGAGTCGGTTTGGTGTTTTAAATCAATTAGCAATAGGATTTGGTTTTGGTTTTCCTAAACCACATTGGTTTAGGCTTAGGGTTTTATGTTTTATGCTTTTAAACAGCAGCACCACGTCCATGTAACTTTGGATCATTCTTTTTATGAATAAACTTCTTTTTGGTGCAAACCAGTCTTGAGACGACACTGTCTCCTTTGTTCACAAGTGGTGAACGTTTATATCACACTAAGGGAGAGTTAATCTTCTGTGATCCATCCTAGACATCAAGCAGGACGCCCCTGTGTCTCAGGAGTAGCATAAACAACCTCTGAGCAATCCATAGCTCGAAGGTGAAGTCCATCCGCCATCCAAGAAACCTACAATCTCTTGATCCTTTCACCCACGCCCCTTCAAGTGATTCAGGGATTAGACAGCCTATCCAGGGCCGCACCAAGTGGTATCAGAGCCTCTTGAGGGTTAGGGTTTGAAGTTTTAACAAGGGAGCACGAAATTTATCAGTTAACAAGCTGTATTCTATGTCTGGATATGAACAAGAGCTTACAATTCCATTCTTCTATGGAAAGATTGATACAGAGGCATACCTTGATTGGGAAAAGAAGATGGAGTTTCTCTTTGGACTCCAATACTACACTGAAAAGAAAAAGGTATGTCTAGCAGTCAATGGATTCTGTGGAAGTGCATTCTCATGGTGGCAGAGAGTTTCTCAGACTAGGAGATTTGACAAAAAACCACAAATTATTTCATGGGTGGAGATGAAGACCTTGATGAAGAAGAGGTTTGTCTCGCAGTGGAAACTTCCAAAACTAAAACCAGAAGCAGCAACGAAGCTTACTACTTTAGATCAGCCTGCCTATTGGTCTGAATTGACATTAAAATCGACTGAGAGAAGATTTGTGGTTCCTGTTCTATCATTGAAACAAGAGGAGAAAAAGCTGCAAGCTTCTATATTAGCTTCTCCAATAAAACAGATTGAGGAGAGTCATAAAACTGAACTAGAACCAACAACTCTTGGTTTAAAACTTGAGGAGGAGGCAGAAGTTGCAGAAGCTGAGTGTGGCCACGTGCCTGATCAAATAAAACAAGAAGAAAAAGTTCCTGGAGGGTCATCTAAAGCTCTTGAATTGGTGCTTCCTACTGTTGAGCAAGGTGATAACTTTAAGTCTTTAGCTTGTGAGTTACTAATCAGACCTTTGGTATGTCTTCAGCTCAGCTTAGTGGAACATCTGAGAGTTGTTAAGGGCCTGCAGCAAGTTGTTTTTGAACCAGGAGGAAGCTTCAGTGTTAGTATAAGAAGTAACAACAATCTGATGCAGAAAACAGTTACATACAAGCTTGATCTGCAAGGTTTCTTCACTCCTGAAAAACAAGATTTGAGGTCAAATCTTTTTGAAGGGAAAGAGGATGATGTGATCTTGAGTATCTGCAGTAAAAATAGAGGAGAAATAAGAGGTAACACGCCCTTGATTAGTCCCATAACTAATCAGAACCAGCTGAGATCAACAAAACAGAAACTTGCTGTGGTTAAAAAGATGCCAAAGCTTGAGAATGAATATGGGGATCATTACACACGACCACCAGACCCTATGCAGCATGAGAACCAAGTTATAATGTGCATTGGGCAAGGTGTATTGAGAGAAATCATAGATATTCTCCTAGGCTGCCACAAGGAGCTAGTTCGGCCACCAGATCAATCAGCAAGGTTTCTGCTTGTTTTTAGAGATCTAATGCTCTCATTCTATCCGGGAGAGCATAGAACACATGCTGAGACAGCCATGGTTGAGGCGTGCTTATGGAGTAAATGGAGAAAATCTTTTGCAGCAGCAGCTGGTTATGAGTTAAATGGAAAGAAAAGTTTTGTTTGCTACATACTAAGGCACGTGAGGGGCTTAGAGATGATTGAGCAAGGTTCCAAGAGCTCTCTGAAGCGTGGAAAAGGATTGCAGTCCTGGGTATTTGATCCAGGAGATGATCATGTTTCTATCATCTTACAAGTCTCGGATTTGAGGACAAATCCTTTTGAAGGGAGAGAGGATGGTGTGACCCTGATCAGCTCCGTACTAAAGAACATGAAGTCAAGGAGAGAAGGAGCTAGGAAATGGATCTTGACACGACCTGATGAGCTTTATGGAAAGCTAAAAGGCTTGATCCATGAGGTACTGGACCGAGAAAAGGCTATGGGCCTTGATGTGGCCTTTATAAAGCATGGACTGACTTTAAACAATCATGGACGACCTGTGACAACCCTGATTGACAAGGAAATGGATAGGATGAAGCTGGTTAGACAGGAAATGGAATGGGAGATTCAGTCTGATCGAGAAATGGACTGGTCAAACCGACATATGCGAGAATTGAGTTGGAAATGGAAGATTGAGAACCAGAGCAGGAACTGGAACATGATGAGGACCTTTATCATCCAAATGAGCATAAGGAGCAGCTTGGTCGGACCTGGAACAAGATGGATCGAGCCCAAGAAAGAGTTGTTCGAAAAAGGCCTTTATCGGCTCAAAAAGTGGAAGGACAAGCCAGCTTGGTTTATGATTGGCCCAATATGATTATGCACGACCATTATGGTCTATTTTAAGTGTATTTGGTTTTATTATTTATGTAAACTCATTAGGAAGAGGTTTTGGGCTTTATAAACCCATTAGGAGTCGGTTTGGTGTTTTAAATCAATTAGCAATAGGATTTGGTTTTGGTTTTCCTAAACCACATTGGTTTAGGCTTAGGGTTTTATGTTTTATGCTTTTAAACAGCAGCACCACGTCCATGTAACTTTGGATCATTCTTTTTATGAATAAACTTCTTTTTGGTGCAAACCAGTCTTGAGACGACACTGTCTCCTTTGTTCACAAGTGGTGAACGTTTATATCACACTAAGGGAGAGTTAATCTTCTGTGATCCATCCTAGACATCAAGCAGGACGCCCCTGTGTCTCAGGAGTAGCATAAACAACCTCTGAGCAATCCATAGCTCGAAGGTGAAGTCCATCCGCCATCCAAGAAACCTACAATCTCTTGATCCTTTCACCCACGCCCCTTCAAGTGATTCAGGGATTAGACAGCCTATCCAGGGCCGCACCAGTTGTTGATCTTCTGTCAGCTCTATCACCTGCCCAATCAGCATCACAATAGCCCACCACTTCTGTGCTTCCATTGCACCCCATCCATACACCTTGATCCGGCGAGCCATTTAGATACATCAGCAGCCTCTCCACCATACGCCAATGATGTTCCTTGGGAAGCTGCATGTGTTGACTCACCTGATTCACAGCAAAGCATATATCAGGTCTTGTGATGGTTAGATAAATCAATTTTCCAACAAGTTTTCTATAGAGTTTAGGATCATGAAATGGCTTGCTGTCTTCAATCTCCCCCTCTCTTGGTACTTTGTAGCCATCCTCCATTGGCATCCTTGCTGTCTTGCCTCCATAAGCACCTGCATCTTTCAAAAGATCAAGTGTATACTTCCTTTGGGACATGAACAAACCTTCCTTGGATCTACAAATCTCAATTCCAAGAAAGTATTTCATTTCTCCCAAATCTTTTATTTCAAACATAGACTTTAGAAACTCCTTGGTTGCTTTGATACCTTCTTTATCACTTCCTGTGATGATGATATCATCTACATACACAAGGAGAGCAACCATACCTGAGGGTGTAGTAAGGGTAAAGAGAGTATGGTCCAATTCTGACTTCTTAATGTTGAGATAAGAGGATGGAGAGAAGATACATTGATATAGGAAGAGTATTGGGGCAGAGAGTAACTTTGGGAATTTACCACAGTAACTTTAGTTTTACTGTGGTAACTAAGGTAAAGGCTTGGGAAGTTACATTGTACCCTTATGGTAAAGGGGATCACGCCCAAGATGAGTCTGGATAAGGGAGGAGGTGTTTGGATAAGGTCTGGTCATAGCTGGAAAAGTGAAGCACTTTTACAGCCTGTCCAAGCATGTGAAGCAAAAGGAGCTCCAGCCTGTCCATTGACCTCACATGCTTATGGATTTCGAAATCCCTTTTGTATTAGCTGAGATTTTTATAGGATTAACTCAAGGTGTGTGTGAGAAAGTGTTTAGGAGAGTTTATGTGAACAGATTTGAGACTTAGGATCAAGAACAGACTTTCATAGAACATGAAGGAGAAGGGTTTCCCCCCTTACTCACTTAAGGCTTACAATTCGCCCTAATGGGGTCTTTATATAGAAACAGGTTACAAACTCATGAAACCCTAAAGTAATAGATAAGACATGAAGGGTGGAGATGCTCTGATTTGAATTGGACGATCTTGATTCAGTCTTGTGGTCTTTGCAGCTTGTTGTTGTCGCCTGATTGGATGTGGGAAGGCAAGGCTAGAAATGCTCCACACAGCCTTATGTATCTGCCCTCTTCTTTGGCCAGATACTTGGTCAAGCCTTGCTCTTCCTTTACAGCTCTTTACAGCCTGTCCTTAGACCACTACAACCAATCCCATAACCCACAGACTGGCGCCAACTCTTATTTGAATCTTCTTGCCTCCAAAGCATCTTCTTGTTCCATTTGATGCTTCTCACCATCCCGGACTTTGCACATTCATATTAGAGCTTCTCCTTGGCTGTACGGACTTGCCATAACCGTACACCAATGCCCTATATTTGCACAGCCCTCAAATAGCTTCAAATGGCCGAGTACATAAGTTTTGAGTCGATCATGTCCGTACGGGCCGTACCATCCGTACGGCCATCCGTACCGGCCTCGCCCTAACTTTGCACGTTCAACCATTCACTTCCATACTTCTTCCATGTCTTCTTAAGATCAGTCAAAGCCCTTCTTGAACTTAACTTCACCCATGATAGATACTTCAAGACTCTCCTGAAGCTTTGTAGAACTCTTCCGGAGATCACCTGAAGCTTGCCCTATTTATGCACAAGCTCCATTCTTCTCTTCAGTTCAACACTCCCCCTCAAGCTTGACTTTAGGAGATCCTAAGCCAAGCTTGGAACTCTGAAGAGTCTCCCTCATTAAAAACCTTACAAGGAAAACCCATTGGGACAAAACCTTGCAAGGGAAAAAGAGTAGAGCTCTCCAAAGCCTAGGGATTGGCCAGTGAGCTCTTGTGCCTTAGAACCAGTGTGGTTGGACACAAGAAGCTCTGGATCACGGCCTACTAGGTGCAGCAACTCTTCACAGCTTTGCGCACACTTCACACTTCAGCTTCACCTCTCCATGGAACCGGTTTGAAGTCTCCCCCTCTCAACTGACTTCACAGCCATCCTAGAGAAGCTAGGACACAACCAGATCATCTTCAAAACACCAGTGAGGCTGATCAACACTTCACACACGGCTTGCCCTCTTTATAGAACTGGTTTGGATATCCCCTTCTCAACAGACTTCACAGCCACCTTAGAGAAGCTAGGAAATGACCAGGAACACCTTTAGTGAGGCTCAAGCAATGGTACCTGATACATTATCCCAAAGGTGCATCAGAACCTATCAAAAACAAGACAATGAATATCCTGCATCACACTTGATGCACACAATCCCATAATTCAATCATGAGCATCTTAAGTATCTTTTCAAGCACAAGCAATGAATAAGATGAATGAAAAAGATTGAAGAAAGAGTTTAAAAGTCTAAGGGAACTTCCCTTGTGTTTTTGTGAGTTTCCTAACTCGGCCAATGCACCATCTTCATGGCATCATCAACTTCTTGGAAAGGCAGAATGGATTCATCAGTTTCTCCTCTATCACCTCTCATTGAAGCCGCATTGATGGAGAGCCTTCTTCCTCACTCGCCAAGACTGCTCTGAACAGCCTTTTACCTAGACACGCCACTGACTTGGTCCGGTTGATGATCCTTTGTAGAAGCCTTTGCAAAGACTTGTTACTGACCATGGATCATATGCATTAAGACTCCCCCTCAAGCTTAGAACCGAGACTATAAGGAGCTAAGCTTGTGATGATCCTATGCATCTCCATGGTCTAATAACTATCATCTTTCATGATAGCTTTCTTCTTGTGAGTTTACTCTCTTCCTTAACCAGGAACTAGGGTGTTTGAATCACCATAGAGAGTCTCACAAGACACACCTCTCATTGCATAATGACCCATGCTACACTTCCTGTAGACTAAGGACTAGATATGTCCAATGGTATTATGCAATGGCCATCTCTCATTGCATATTCTATCACACTACACTTCCTGTAGTTTATCGACTAACATGTCCTAGTGATGATATGCAATGGCACAAGACCTTTGTCTTTACATTCTTGGTTGTTGGCGAGTTACATGTATCACCTTCCTTGTGTACCTAACACCACCACAACTCAATGCAAGATCAGATCATTCCATTGGGATCAAACCAAGATCATCCATCCTGTTTGATCACCAATGCCACAATAATATATGATACTTGAAACAAGCTAGACAATCAAGACAAGAAAATGCAAAGACAATGTATGCTTTCAACAATACACTGATCCCTTTAGATTCAATTTAGTTTCAGTTATTATATTTTTTTTTTAAATGCAACAATAGATGAATGCATTAGATTACACACTAACCATATGAATGAACCAGATTCAATTCAAATGAACACAAGACTAGATGGTACTTATGCAATCAAGACAATAAGCGTGACTATGATTCAAGTAGCTTATGCTTATGCTCACTAGTTTTATCACAGCCAATGATTCAAGTAGCTTAGACATACTTCTAAATGCTTATAAGACATCACTGATGGATTTAACTATGGCATAGCAACACTCAGAACTGGACAGAGTCAAGACAAGTAGATTTCAATCTCTAACAATGACAATGCAAGTTCTAGATACTACAATGACATCCTAGGTTATTATGATTATTAAGTTCTCTAAATGCAATGCAAGCTTACATCAGTACATTTGCAATTTAGGCTCATTTTTAAATGCATTACTACATGAATGCACAATCTTAAAACATCAGCTATATGAATGCAACAGGTTCAATCCATGATTAATATTAAAGTTATGCACAACAGTTTCAATCAGAACCAATGATGCAAGCAACTTAGACAATTTCTAATTGATGCAAGACTTTCATTGATGGATTAAACATAGACAGTAGCATCAGATAACACTAGGATTGAACTTAGACAGTATGAGATATGCTTATGTATGCAAAATAACTTATCAATCATGATGCAAGTAGCAGAGACATTCTACTCAATTCTACAACACATTCATGATGATTCAAGTTTAAGACCACACCCAAGACAATGCAATAAACAGACCATGAGTTTCTGGGACTCTAGACATTACTTATTATCAATAAGACAATGCTGTAGCAACACAATTTCAGTGCAATTAGCCTAGACATTCTACTAGAAGCTATAAACTCTTAATGGAATTAGGGAAAGCACATAGTATAATCAGGAGATAAACCTATCAAGACATATTAAGGTAGATGAGATTAGGTTTACTCCCTTGGTTAAGATGATGAGGAGTGGTTCTCAACGTTACCACTTGAATCCTTACTTCTTCTTCTTCTTCTCTTATTGCAATCACCCTTCTGAATTCACCACCATGATGGAATGCTTGTGGATGCTTCAGCTACTTCTTCAATCACCTCACAATAGAAGCCGCCTTGATAGAGTAGCCTTCTTCTTCACACAGCCAAGAGTGCTCTGTCTTAGTTTGAGCACCCTCTTGAATAGGCACGCCACTGCCTAGACCCGGTTGGCTTCTTCTTCTGGTACTTGCAATGTTGAGAAGAAGAACACTAGTGAGTTTTACAACCATCTGTGCTTCTCCCTTCTTGTAACACCTCTCCATTGTACACACAATGGGCATCATTCTTTCTCTTTCAACTTGGATTTGATGATGAACTAGGAACACCTTTTGTGAACCTGAAACATCACTCAAACTCTAGCAAAGATAAGACACAATTGCATTGGGATCAATCCTTGACTTCATCAAGTTTGATCACCAATGTCTCAAGCTTTATAGCATTAGATAGAATCAAGACAATGTCAAGTTCTTATCTATGAAAGCAACCATTCTCTAAATACTAAGCAAGACCTTATCAGATTCAAGTCAAAGTATTTAGGCAATTTTAACCATTCCTTAATATGCAACTTAGACTTTAATCTAAATGCAACAATAAACAGAGGCAGTATGCATTAATCTTACTCAGTTTCTAACTCATGAAGGCAAGCATGATTAGATAATATAATCTATCATCTTTAACAAGACATGTTTATTTAGAACTGACATTAAGCATTTAACCATTTTCAATAGTACTGATGTCAAATCTTGATTAACAACTTATCAAGTTTGATTCCTACTATCACAAGCAATGCAACAGATAGACACAAGGCATTCTTCAAGTTCTATTCTTTGCAAGCTAACTCTCTAAGTACAAGCAGGATCCTAACAGATTCAAGACAAGTTACTTAGGCACTCTTAAGAGCTTCTTTACTCAGCATTTAGACATGAATCTAATGCTTCAATGTCAGACAGCCAGCGGATTCATTTCATGAAAAGCAATCAGGTTTAGACGTCTACTAACTCCCTGACAAGCATCATTATATCCAGGACTACACAGTTCTCAGCATTACTTCAATCAATTTTCAGTTCATGAGCACAGGATTCAAACAATAAGTTTTAATATCTTAGCAAACTCATGACTGAACTAGAGCAATCACTTTATTCTTCAAAACACTAATCAAGCCTTTGAAGCATCCTGGGATATACACAGAACATCAATCACCACACCACCTCAACATTTCTATACTCAAGCTTTTTAATAAAGAGGGAAAGAGATCCAGCTTACAGCCAAGGAACTTTTACTAGTTCCTTGAATCTCCATGGTTCATGGCCAGATGTTGAGCTCTTGGTGTCGTATCACACCCCTTCTTCTTTCATGAACCATCCTCTTGACCCCACCATGGCTGAGACACCTCATTTCCTCCCTTTCAAGTCGCCAAACCAGTCCCAAGTAGAAAGCTATCACCTTTCTTCTTGAACCACCACTAAGACTCAAGGATCTAGCTCTTGAAGAGTGTTGTCAAACAGCTTCAAGGCTTTGTTCTTCAGGGTCTCCTTTCTTCAGGTCGAGCTTGATAAGTCAGGATAGAGCACATACAGCTTCTCAAGCACCTCAGATGTGTTTATCTTCCTCCTGAAGATGAACAAACGTTGGCTGGACTAAAGAGCTTCTTCTTTGCTTCAAACAACCATGGAGGTGGGCTTGAGCTTTGCGGAAGTTAGATACCAGGTTCTGATGAACCTGGCTCTGATACCATGAGATTTTTATAGGATTAACTCAAGGTGTGTGTGAGAAAGTGTTTAGGAGAGTTTATGTGAACAGATTTGAGACTTAGGATCAAGAACAGACTTTCATAGAACATGAAGGAGAAGGGTTTCCCCCCTTACTCACTTAAGGCTTACAATTCGCCCTAATGGGGTCTTTATATAGAAACAGGTTACAAACTCATGAAACCCTAAAGTAATAGATAAGACATGAAGGGTGGAGATGCTCTGATTTGAATTGGACGATCTTGATTCAGTCTTGTGGTCTTTGCAGCTTGTTGTTGTCGCCTGATTGGATGTGGGAAGGCAAGGCTAGAAATGCTCCACACAGCCTTATGTATCTGCCCTCTTCTTTGGCCAGATACTTGGTCAAGCCTTGCTCTTCCTTTACAGCTCTTTACAGCCTGTCCTTAGACCACTACAACCAATCCCATAACCCACAGACTGGCGCCAACTCTTATTTGAATCTTCTTGCCTCCAAAGCATCTTCTTGTTCCATTTGATGCTTCTCACCATCCCGGACTTTGCACATTCATATTAGAGCTTCTCCTTGGCTGTACGGACTTGCCATAACCGTACACCAATGCCCTATATTTGCACAGCCCTCAAATAGCTTCAAATGGCCGAGTACATAAGTTTTGAGTCGATCATGTCCGTACGGGCCGTACCATCCGTACGGCCATCCGTACCGGCCTCGCCCTAACTTTGCACGTTCAACCATTCACCTCCATACTTCTTCCATGTCTTCTTAAGATCAGTCTAAGCCCTTCTTGAACTTAACTTCACCCATGATAGATACTTCAAGACTCTCCTGAAGCTTTGTAGAACTCTTCCGGAGATCACCTGAATGTTGAGATGAAGAGTGTCAAGTGAAGAATGGAGATGAGGGTTGAGTAGAATGAAGAAGAGGAAGGATAGGAAGGTTTGGGAGCTTTGGGATCAGCCTGTCCGTACAAGGCCGTACATGGCCGTACATGACAGGACAGGCCGTACAAGATAGGATCGACCAAAGCTCAACCAAACCTCACCATAAGTTATCCAAGTTACTTAAGTAAAGAGGAGAAGTTACCTTGGCCTTTGTGAGTGGATCAGACCGTTGGAAAGGATAAGGGAGAGTCTTGGACAGGCTGGCACAGCTGGACACGGAAAAGCAAAAGGTTGAGCCAGCTAATGAAGGCTCACACGCGCGGTCACCTCATTGGACAAGTTTGAAATGGCCATTGACTCCACATGCTTACCTTATCCTCTTAAGCTACGAAAACCCTAGTCTCTTCTCTTATAAAGTTGTAAACACTCTCATTAATACAATGAAGCAAGTTTTGAGTCTTTCTCTTAGTCTTTAAGATCAATGGTTCCATATTAGACTCATAATCTCATTTCATTCTCTAATCTTCTCTAAATCGATTCTAGTCTTTCCTAAACACTCAGATTACTCTAAACATTACTAAAAATCTCATGGTATCAGAGCCAGGTTAGTGAAAACCTGAGTTCGTGTTAGGCTCTTTGGAGATTCAAGATTGAAGCTTTAAAGAGCTTGGTTGGTGTTCTTGTGTTCTTGGGAAGTTCCGGGTATTGTCCGAGTTCAAAGACTAGTTCTTAGTGTGTTGCTGAAGCTGTGAGGTTGAAGACCGAGGCAGTGAGTGTTCTTACAAGTCTCTTAACCCAAGATCCAGTTTGTGAAGTCTAGAGAAGTCATAGTTCATCATGGAAAGTGGTATGAACATGAACATGAAGGTAGCGGTTTGCTTCAAGGGAACCAACTACTTGGTGTGGTCTCGGATGGTGAGAACCACAGTGGGAAGCAAAGGGCTTTGGAAGCACATCACGCCAGGAGAAGCTCCAAAGCTCATCACCCAAGGAGAAACTGAAGGAGAAGCCGCAAGCAAAGCGGAAGAGAAGTGGCATCAGGAGGACATGTTGGTGATGTCAGTGCTGCATGCTTCACTTGAGCCGGCGATTCTAGATGCATACAGCTACTGTGAATCAGCTAAAGAGCTGTGGGATACGTTGAAGAAGGTGTATGGGAATACATCAAACCTAAGCCGTGTGTTTGAAGTGAAGCAGGCTATAAACAACTTGGTACAAGAGGATATGGAGTTCACCAAGCATCTAGGGAGGTTCAGAACACTCTGGTCCGAGCTGGAGATGTTGAGGCCAAGTACTACAGATGCAGATGAGCTCAACAAAAGAAGAGAGCAAGATAAGGTCTTTGGGCTACTCCTCACCATGAATCCGGCTTACAATGGTCTTATCCAACACTTGCTTAGAGAGGACACACTACCTGATCTTGAAGAAGTGTGCGCAAGGATTCAGAAGGAACAAGGCTCTATTGGGTTGTTTGGAAAGAAAGGAGAGCTATCTCTCGTGAATCAAGCAACTCAAGAGGAGGGAGGGGAAGCTCCACAGGCACACAAGGCTGCGCATGGGAAGTATGATGAGAGGAGGTTCAATGGGAACTGTGATCACTGCAAGAAGCATGGCCACAAGAAGAGCCAATGCTGGATACTCCATCCCCATCTCAAGCCAGCAAAGTTTATGAAGGACAGAGAGGCAAGGGCTAATGTCTCAGATGGAGCAAGCGCAAGTGGAGCAGGTACTAGCAAAGGGAAGGAGATAGATGGGCGTGAAGCAGGTGATGGGAGGTCTCTTGTAGCCTACACTGGAGCCCCAAGCAACCGTGGGAACTATGATCAAGAGTATCTAAGGAAATCCGACCTGGATGCTCTCATTAAGCTCTTCAAGGAGCATGGTAACATTTTTGGGTATTCCTTTGGGGCTAGGGCTATAGGGAATGATGAGAATCCAACTAGAATTGATAGGATGCATGAAAGTGTGATAGAGATAATCAACCAATCTAGAACGGCTAGTCTTGCTAGGAATGATCATGCATTCAAACCATCTAGTATCCTTGCTCATATTGCTAGTTCACATGCCATTAAGCCTTTAGTAGTTGATTCTGGTGCATCTCATCATATGATAAGTGACACTAGTTTGATTAAAAACATTGTACCAATGAATGGAAATGTGATGATAGCTAATGGAGATAAGATACCTATTAGAGGAATAGGAAGTCTTAAACTGTTTGATAAGGAAACTAAAGCTTTTTATATGCCTGAATTTACTTCAAACTTGTTATCTGTTAAGAAATGTGCTACTGATTTGCAATGTAATGTCATATTCAGTCCTAATGATGTGAAGTTTCAGGATATTAAAAGCAGCAAAATGATTGGAAAGGGAGTGACTAAAGGAGAATTGTATTTACTTGAAGATCTTGCTCCTGTTTCTAGTTATAGCTGCTCGTTTACTTCTGTTTCCGGTTCTAGTTTAAGTAAAAATGCATTGTGGCATGCTAGATTAGGACACCCTCATAATAAGGCTTTAAAACTGATGTTGCCAGGTGTTTCCTTTGAGAATAATGATTGTGAAGCTTGTATTTTAGGCAAGCATTGTAAGACTGTCTTTACTAAATCTACTACGGTTTATGAGAAGTGTTTTGATTTGATTCATTCTGATGTTTGGACTGCTCCTTGCTTATCTAGAGACAATCAAAAGTATTATGTAACCTTCATTGATGAAAAATCCAAATACACCTGGTTAACCTTAATTCCAACCAAAGATAGGGTACTTGATGCATTTAAGAACTTTCAATCATATGTGACTAACCATTATAATGCCAAGATAAAGATTTTCAGGTCAGATAATGGAGGAGAGTACACGGGACAAGCATTCAAGCTCCACCTATCTCAGCATGGAATCCTACATCAGACAAGTTGTCCCTATACTCCACAACAGAATGGTGTGGCTGAGAGAAAGAATAGGCATCTGATGGAAGTGGCCAGGTCCATGATGTTTCAAACCAATGTACCCAAGAAGTTCTGGAGTGATGCAGTCACTACAGCTTGTTATCTCATCAACAGAACACCAACTCTGATCCTGCAAGGGTTATCACCATTTGAGGTATTGAACCGATACAAGCCCTCTTTGGAACATATGAAGATCTTTGGGTGTTTGTGTTTTGTGATGGTACCGGGAGAATTAAGAAACAAGCTTGAAGCTAGGAGCTCCAAGGCAATGTTTGTTGGATACTCATCAAGTCAGAAAGGATACAAGTGCTATGATCCTAACACAAGGAGAGTGTTAGTATCTAGAGAAGTGAAGTTTGTGGAAGAAAAAGGATATTATGAGGAGCAGATTCAAGAAGATTTGAAAGATCTCACTTCAGATAGAGCTGCAACCTTGAGGATAATACTAGAAGGACTTGGAATCAATATGGATCAAGAACAGCAAGAAGTAAGAGGCACTACACCAATACCGAATCATCAGACGTCCAACCTTGAACATGAGGGGGGGAATGGAACAGAAACTCAAACTCAAAGTCATGAAGAGAGTTCTGGTTCTCATGATCAAGCTGTGGAGTCAAATGATCAACAAGAAGGAGCTGAAGCAAGTCAGCTAAGGGATGAAGGAGCTGAAGCAAGTCAGCCAAGAGAAGAAAGTACACAAGAAGGTGTACAAGACATGGAGTTACCGGCACAAGAAGGGCCAGTGTTGAGAAGAAGTACAAGGCTGAGAAAGGATCCTTCCAGTTGGGTAAACACGAGAGTGTACTACAATGCTCAAGCTGTGAAGCATCCTACTCAGGCCGTGTGCTCTTTCTCTCAATATCCAGAAGCACATGGTGCATTCATGGTAAACTTAGATGAGAATCACATTCCAAGAAGCTATGAAGAGGCAATGGAGGATAAGGAATGGAAGGAATCAGTAGGAGCTGAGGCAGGAGCTATGATAAAGAATGATACATGGTTTGAAAGTGAACTACCAAAAGGGAAGAAGGCAGTATCTAGTAAATGGATCTTCACAATCAAATACAAAGCTGATGGACAGATTGAGAGGAAGAAGACTAGATTAGTAGCAAGAGGGTTCACTCAAACATATGGAGAGGATTACATTGAGACATTTGCACCAGTAGCCAAGTTACACACCATTAGAATTGTACTAAGCTTGGCAGTTAACCTTGGATGGGGATTGTGGCAAATGGATGTGAAGAATGCATTCTTACAAGGAGAACTTGAGGATGAAGTCTACATGTATCCTCCACCAGGTCTTGAACATCTAGTGAAGAGAGGGAATGTACTGAGGCTAAAGAAGGCTATCTATGGGTTGAAGCAATCACCAAGGGCATGGTACAACAAGTTGAGCACAACTCTAAACAGCCGAGGTTTTAAGAAGTCTGAATTGGACCATACTCTCTTTACCCTCACTACTCCCTCAGGTATGGTTGCTCTCCTTGTGTATGTGGATGATATCATTATCACAGGAAGTGATAAGGAAGGTATCAAAGCAACCAAGGAGTTTCTAAAGTCTATGTTTGAAATAAAAGACTTGGGAGAAATGAAATACTTTCTTGGAATTGAGATTTGTAGATCCAAGGAAGGTTTGTTCATGTCCCAAAGGAAGTATACACTTGATCTTTTGAAAGGTGCAGGTGCTTATGGAGGCAAGACAGCAAGGATGCCAATGGAAGATGGCTACAAAGTACCAAGAGAGGGGGAGATTGAAGACAGCAAGCCATTTCATGATCCTAAACTCTATAGAAAACTTGTTGGCAAATTGATTTATCTAACCATCACAAGACCTGATATATGCTTTGCTGTGAATCAGGTGAGTCAACACATGCAGCTTCCCAAGGAACATCATTGGCGTATGGTGGAGAGGCTGCTGATGTATCTAAATGGCTCGCCGGATCAAGGTGTATGGATGGGGTGCAATGGAAGCACAGAAGTGGTGGGCTATTGTGATGCTGATTGGGCAGGTGATAGAGCTGACAGAAGATCAACAACCGGCTATTGCACATTCATTGGAGGCAACTTGGTGACTTGGAAGAGTAAGAAACAGAAGGTGGTGTCATGCTCTAGTGCAGAAGCTGAATATAGAGCCATGCTGAAGCTTACAAACGAGCTAGTTTGGATCAAGGGCATCTTGAAGCATTTGGAGATAGCACAAGACACTCCAATGACAATGCATTGTGACAACCAGGCCGCCATTCACATAGCCTCCAACTCGGTGTTCCATGAGAGAACAAAGCACATTGAGGTTGATTGCCACAAGGTGAGGCAGATGATTGTCCTAGGAGTCATCTTGCCATGTTATACTAGGAGTGAAGATCAGTTGGCTGATGTATTCACCAAGGCTGCAAGGCAAAAGACAATGGAGTCCATTCATATCAGATTGGGCCTCATTGATCTTGGGAAGAGAAGCAGCTGATCCCCTTAGTCATGAGATCTTTACTCTTTTTCCCTCATTAAGGTTTTGTCCCAATGGGTTTTCCTTAGTGAGGTTTTTAATGAGGAAGATCTCATGGCTGTCCAAGCTTAGTCTTTCACAAAGCTAAGCTTGAGGGGGAGTGTTGAGATGAAGAGTGTCAAGTGAAGAATGGAGATGAGGGTTGAGTAGAATGAAGAAGAGGAAGGATAGGAAGGTTTGGGAGCTTTGGGATCAGCCTGTCCGTACAAGGCCGTACATGGCCGTACATGACAGGACAGGCCGTACAAGATAGGATCGACCAAAGCTCAACCAAACCTCACCATAAGTTATCCAAGTTACTTAAGTAAAGAGGAGAAGTTACCTTGGCCTTTGTGAGTGGATCAGACCGTTGGAAAGGATAAGGGAGAGTCTTGGACAGGCTGGCACAGCTGGACACGGAAAAGCAAAAGGTTGAGCCAGCTAATGAAGGCTCACACGCGCGGCTCACCTCATTGGACAAGTTTGAAATGGCCATTGACTCCACATGCTTACCTTATCCTCTTAAGCTACGAAAACCCTAGTCTCTTCTCTTATAAAGTTGTAAACACTCTCATTAATACAATGAAGCAAGTTTTGAGTCTTTCTCTTAGTCTTTAAGATCAATGGTTCCATATTAGACTCATAATCTCATTTCATTCTCTAATCTTCTCTAAATCGATTCTAGTCTTTCCTAAACACTCAGATTACTCTAAACATTACTAAAAATCTCACTGAAGCTTGCCCTATTTATGCACAAGCTCCATTCTTCTCTTCAGTTCAACATTAGCCTTATCTCTTCATATATATCTTGTATCTGAGACATTAAATCAATTAATGGAGTTTTGAGTCTCTCTCTCTTGATTCTCTTACTAAAATCTCTTAATCTCTTTAATCTTTGAATCTAAGTATCTATGGTTGTTTGAATCATTCTCTAAACACAAAAGTGTTTATGGTATCAGAGCCAGGTTCCTTGAAAAGGAGAGAGTGATTTCGTTTTTCTAAATGTTCTTGAGTGTTCTTGAGAGTTCTTGAGATTTTTCAAGAGCTAGATCCTTTAAAAGTCAAGTTTGTGTCTGTTGGTGTTTCTTTTGGAGAGTCAGCTTCAAGGGAGTCCGTTTAGGTGTTTCACAAGGTCAGAAGAGGGGTCTAGCTAGTTGGTAAGCTTGGCGTGTGAGATTAGAAGCATTTGGGGGAAGATCTAGGCTAAAGGTTGTTGCTTTAGGCTAAAGAAAATGGAGCTGCTTCAATCTGGTACAACAAGGCGTGAAGAGAAGAAAGAGAGAGGGAATGAGTGGGGGTGGTTCTCACAGATGAAAACAACACTGAAAAGGTGTGGAGTTTGGAGAAACCATGAGAAGAAAGAGTCTTTGATGGGTAAAGCTGCTGAGAAAGATCAGACAGCAAGAGAAACAAATGGAGATTGCTTTAGTCTTGAAGAAAGTACACTGCTTGAGAAGATTGAAGATGTTTATGAGAACAAGATCAGTCTTAGGAGAGTGTATGAAGTCAAGAAGGTGATTAGTGAAGTTAAACCAGGAAGAGAAGGGTTCAATAATCATGTGAGGAAGCTACAACATTTGTGGGTTGAACTACAAGGGTTGAGATCCCATGTGGATGGGGATACTACACAAGAGCAAGCGACAGTCTTGAAGCTCTTGGCGAGCATGGAGTCATCATATGGGTGGCTGGTGGAGATGGTTCTAAGAGGGGAACAGCTTCCGGAAATGGAAGAGATCTGTGTGCTTATAAGAAGGGCGTATGAGATAATGAGAGATGATGAGAGGCTAACCATGAGTAGGAGTGAGAGCTCATGGAAGCCAACTGGGAGTAGGAGTGAGAGCTTCCAGAAGCTAACCATGAGTAGGAGTGAGAGCTCATGGAGGCTAACCGGGAGTAGGAGTGAGGGCTTCCGGAAGAAGAGGAGGTGCAGAATGCTATCCAAAGCTTCTATCAACATAGGAAAGGGTAGGAAGAGAGTTGTGGGAGAGTGTTCTTACTCAGCCTACATGGGGGAATCAGTAGAAGACAGTGGGGTGTTAAAAGAGCAGGAGAAAGGGAGTGGAGCTGATGATCGCATCACCAGGAAAGAATGGAGAGTGTTCATGGAACAAGTACAAGCCTTAGCAGCAAGCAGGAAGCATGCTATACAATCCGGAGCTTTTAAACCCATTGTGATTGATTCTGGAGCAAGCCATCATATGATCAGTGATAGGAGGCTTATAAGTGAGATCAAGGCTGCAACAGGGAGTGTTATGATAGCTAATGGTGCTATGATCCCAATAGAAGGAGTGGGAAAGCTAAAACTGTTTGAGAAGGACACAGCTGCCTTCTACATGCCTCAGTTCACTTCAAATCTATTATCTGTGAAGAAAGCTACCATTGATCTTGATTGTCAAGTAGTATTCAGACCTGATGAAGTTGAGTTTCAAGATTTGAAGACTGGGAGAGTTATTGGCAGAGGAGACAGCAAGAATCAGCTATACCATCTTCAAATGGCTAAGAATTCTAAACTCCTTGATTCTGTGTGCTTAAGTAGTGCTGTTGATAGGTGTGATAGTATGACTTGGCATGCTAGATTGGGACATCCTCATGCTCGTGCAATTGAATTGATCATGCCTAATATGTCATTTAATCACTTAGAGTGTGAGGCTTGCATATTAGGAAAGCATTGTAGGACTGTGTTTCCAAGTTCAGAAACTACTTATGAGCATTGCTTTGATCTAGTTCATTCAGATGTGTGGACGGCTCCTTGTTTGTCTAGAGATAGCCAGAAGTACTTTGTGACATTCATTGATGAGAAGTCTAAGTATACTTGGCTTACATTGCTTCCATCTAAAGATAGGGTGCTAGAAGCATTTATGAACTTCCAAGCATATGTATCTAATCAATACAATGCTACTGTGAAGGTACTGAGATCAGATAATGGAGGTGAATACATCAGCAATGCCTTCAAGAATCATCTAGCCAAGCATGGGATTGTGCATCAGACTAGCTGCCCTTATACACCACAGCAGAATGGTGTAGCTGAGAGGAAGAACAGGCACTTGATGGAGGTTGCTAGATCGATGATGTTTCATGCAAATGTCCCAAAACGTTTTTGGAGTGATGCGGTTCAGACTGCTTGCTATCTCATCAACCGGGTTCCAACCAAGATATTGAAGAATCTGTCTCCATTTGAAGTGTTGAACAAGAGCAAACCTGTCATTGATCATCTACGTGTCTTTGGGTGTGTGTGCTATGTCATGGTTCCAGGAGAGCAGAGAAACAAGCTGGAGGCAAAGAGTACTAAGGCTATGTTCATTGGTTACTCTATCACTCAGAAGGGGTACAAGTGCTATGATCCTGAAGCAAGGAGAGTGATGGTATCTAGAGAAGTGAAGTTTGTTGAAACAAAAGGTTATTATGAAGAAAAGGAGTGGGAAAATCTGAAGGATTTGTCTCAAGCTCCATCTGATAAGGCAACAATACTGAGAGTGTTGTTAGAGAAGCTCGGGATAGGATTATCCCAGGATCAGGAAACCGGAGGGAGGGAGTCTCCCAATCAGAGTGGTGGAGCTGGAAGAACAACTCCTCTTGATCATGAGAGGGGGAATGGAACTGAATCTGGTGAGCAAGAGCAAAACCAAGAGGATTCAGGTCTTCATGATCAAGATACATCACAAGAAGTTGCGAACAATGAGGTTCAGTCTAGTGGAGAAGTGGATGAGGTTCAGTCTAGTGTAGAAGAACAAGTCAGACCGGCCAGTTCAGAAGAAGAGCAAGTGGAGCCGGTTAGTGTGCAAACTGAAGATCAGGTTCAAGCTTTGAGGAGGAGCACAAGGATAAAGAGGGATCCTTCCAACTGGGTAAACACGAGAGTGTACTACAATGCCCAGGCTGTGGAGCATCCTTCTCAAGCCGTGTGTTCCTTTGCTGAGTTTCCAGAGGAGCATTATGCCTTTATGATTAGTCTGGATGAGAGTTATGTACCAAGGACTTATGAAGAAGCTATGTTAGACAAGGAATGGAAAGAATCAGTGGGAGCTGAAGCAGGTGCTATGATCAAAAATGATACATGGTATGAGAGTGAGCTGCCTAAGGGAAAGAAAGCTGTATCTAGTAGATGGATCTTCACAATCAAGTATCTTGCAAATGGACAGATTGATAGGAAGAAGACCAGATTGGTTGCAAGAGGATTTACACAGACCTATGGAGAGGATTACATTGATACCTTTGCACCAGTAGCTAAGCTACATACAGTTCGGATTGTGTTGTCCATTGCAACAAACTTGGAGTGGGATTTGTGGCAGATGGATGTGAAGAATGCTTTCTTACAAGGTGAGCTAGAAGATGAGGTATACATGCTTCCTCCTCCTGGTCTTGAGCATCTAGTAAAGCCAGGGAATGTTTTGAGGTTGAAGAAGGCAATATATGGGTTGAAACAATCACCTAGAGCTTGGTACAGGAAGCTGAGTACAACACTCAATGGGAGAGGCTTTAGGAAGTCTGAATTAGATCACACTCTCTTCACTTTGACAGGACCTTCAGGGATCATTGTGATTCTAGTGTATGTGGATGATTTGATTATCACAGGGAGTGATAAGGCAGGGATTCAAGCTACTAAGGAGTTTCTCAAATCTGTGTTTGACATCAAGGATTTGGGAGAGATGAAGTATTTTCTGGGCATTGAGATATGCAGATCAAAGGAGGGTTTGTTTATGTCTCAAAGGAAGTATACTATGGATATGTTGAAGGAGACTGATGTGCTTGGAGGAAAGATAGCTAAAACACCCCTTGAGGAGGGATATAAGGTTCTGCGTGAGGGGGAGGTTGAAGAGAAGCAGTTGTTTGAGGATCCTAAGCTATACAGGAAGATGGTTGGCAAGCTGATCTACTTGACCATCACACGGCCAGATATATGTTTTGCTGTAAACCAAGTGAGTCAGCATATGCAGGCGCCAAGGGTACATCACTGGAAGATGGTTGATAGGATACTGAGGTATTTGAGTGGCACGTCTGGTCAAGGAGTTTGGATGGGATGCAATGGCAGCACAGAAGTAGTGGGCTATTGTGATGCTGATTGGGCAGGAGATAGAGTGGACAGGAGATCAACTACTGGCTATTGTACATTCATTGGAGGGAACCTGGTTACTTGGAAGAGTAAGAAGCAGAAGGTCATCTCTTGTTCAAGTGCTGAGGCTGAATATAGGGCTATGTTGAAGTTGACAAACGAGTTGGTGTGGATCAAGGGTATCTTGAAGCATCTGGAGATTGAGCAGAGTACTCCTATGACAATGCACTGTGACAATCAAGCAGCTATCCATATTGCTTCTAACTCAGTCTTTCATGAGAGAACGAAGCACATAGAAGTGGATTGTCACAAGGTGAGGCAGATGATTATCTTAGGAGTGATTCTGCCATGTTATACAAGGAGTGAGGATCAACTGGCTGATGTGTTTACTAAGGCAGCGAGATTAAAGACAATGGAGTCCATACTTTCTAGGCTTGGGCTCATTGATCTTACTCCCAGGAGCTGATCCCCTTAACCATGGAGTCTTCACTCTTTTTCCCTCATCAAGGTTTTATCCCAATGGGTTTTCCTTGGTGAGGTTTTTAATGAGGGAGATCTTCATGGTTTCCAAGCTTGACTTGTTCTACATGGTCAAGCTTGAGGGGGAGTGTTGAGATAAGAGGATGGAGAGAAGATACATTGATATAGGAAGAGTATTGGGGCAGAGAGTAACTTTGGGAATTTACCACAGTAACTTTAGTTTTACTGTGGTAACTAAGGTAAAGGCTTGGGAAGTTACATTGTACCCTTATGGTAAAGGGGATCACGCCCAAGATGAGTCTGGATAAGGGAGGAGGTGTTTGGATAAGGTCTGGTCATAGCTGGAAAAGTGAAGCACTTTTACAGCCTGTCCAAGCATGTGAAGCAAAAGGAGCTCCAGCCTGTCCATTGACCTCACATGCTTATGGATTTCGAAATCCCTTTTGTATTAGCCTTATCTCTTCATATATATCTTGTATCTGAGACATTAAATCAATTAATGGAGTTTTGAGTCTCTCTCTCTTGATTCTCTTACTAAAATCTCTTAATCTCTTTAATCTTTGAATCTAAGTATCTATGGTTGTTTGAATCATTCTCTAAACACAAAAGTGTTTACTTAAAGCCTCGGCCATTCAGAGTTGTGCTCAGCTTGTTGTACCATGCTCTTGGTGATTGTTTCAGCCCATAGATAGCCTTCTTTAACCTCAGTACATTCCCTCTCTTCACTAGATGTTCAAGACCTGGTGGAGGATACATATAGACTTCATCCTCAAGTTCTCCTTGTAGAAATGCATTCTTTACATCCATTTGCCACAAATCCCATCCAAGGTTCACAGCCAAGCTTAAAACAATTCTAATTGTGTGTAGCTTGGCTACTGGTGCAAATGTCTCAATGTAATCCTCTCCATATGTCTGAGTAAACCCTCTTGCTACTAGTCTAGTTTTCTTCCTCTCAATCAAGCCATCAGCCTTGTACTTGATTGTAAAGATCCATCTACTAGACACTGCCTTCTTCCCTTTTGGTAGTTCACTCTCATACCATGTATCATTCTTTATCATAGCTCCTGCCTCAGCTCCTACTGATTCCTTCCACTCCTTATCCTTCATTGCCTCTTCATAGCTTCTTGGAATGTGATTCTCATTCAAGTTTACCATAAATGCACAATGTGCTTCTGGATATTGACTGAAAGAACACACGGCCTGAGTAGGATGCTCCACAGCTTGGGCATTGTAGTACACTCTCGTGTTTACCCAACTGGAAGGATCCTTTCTCAGCCTTGTACGTCTTCTTAACATTGGCCCTTCTTGTGCCATCTCTTGTTCTTCTTCTTGTGGCAACATTTCGGATCTTTTTTCTCCTAGCTGACTTGCTTCAGCTCCCTCTTCCCTTAGCTGATCATTAGCTTCTTCTTGTTGATCATCTGATTCCACAGCTTGATCATGAGAGCCAGAACTCTCTTCTCTACTTGTTTCTTCACGCTCAAGGTTTGGAGTTCTTGTTTCATTCCCCCCTTCATGCTCAAGGTTGGAAGTCTGATGATCCGGTGCTGGAGTCGTGCTTCTCCCCCCCTGATGTCCTTGATTCATGTTGATTCCAAGCCCTTCTAGGATCAACCTCAAGGTTTCAGCTCTATCAGATGTAAGATCCTTCAAATCTTCTTGAATCTGCTCCTCATAATATCCTTTTTCTTCAACAAACTTTACTTCTCTAGATACTAACACTCTCCTTGTGTTAGGATCATAGCACTTGTATCCTTTCTGACTTGATGAGTATCCAATGAACATTGCCTTTGAACTATTAGCTTCTAGCTTGTTTCTTATCTCTCCAGGCACCATCACAAAACACAAACATCCAAAGATCTTCATATGCTCGAGTGAAGGTTTGTACTGATTCAATACCTCAAATGGTGATTGTCCTTGAAGGATCAGAGTTGGTGTCCTGTTGATGAGATAACAAGCCGTAGTAACTGCATCACTCCAAAACCTCTTAGGCACATTGGATTGAAACATCATGGACCTGGCTACTTCCATCAAGTGCCTGTTCTTCCTTTCAGCCACACCATTCTGTTGTGGTGTATAGGGACAGCTTGTCTGATGAAGTATTCCATGTTGAGATAGATGTAGCTTGAATGCTTGTCCCGTGTACTCTCCTCCATTATCTGACCTAAAAATTTTTATCTTGGCATTGTAATGGTTAGTTACATAGGCTTGAAAGTTTTTAAATGCATCAAGTACCCTATCTTTGGTTGGAATTAAAGTTAACCAGGTGTATTTGGATTTTTCATCAATGAAAGTTACATAGTACTTATGATTGTCTCTAGAAAGGCAAGGTGCAGTCCAAACATCAGAATGAATAAGATCAAAACATTTTTCATAAACAGTAGTAGACTTGGTAAAGACAGTTCTACAATGCTTGCCTAAGATGCAAGCTTCACACTCATTATTCTCAAAGGAAACACCTGGCAACATCAGTTTTAAGGCCTTATTATGAGGGTGTCCTAATCTAGCATGCCACAATGCATTTTTACTTAAACTAGAACCAGAAACAGAAGTAAACGAGCAGCTATAACTAGAAACAGGAGCAAGATCTTTGAGTAGATACAATTCTCCTTTAGTCACTCCCTTTCCAATCATCTTGCTGCTTTTAATATCCTGAAACTTCACATCATTAGGACTGAATATGACATTGCATTGCAAATCAGTAGCACATTTCTTAACAGATAACAAGTTTGAAGTAAATTCAGGCATATAAAAAGCTTTAGTCTCCTTACCAAACAGTTTAAGACTTCCTATTCCTCTAATAGGTATCTTATCTCCATTAGCTATCATCACATTACCATTCATTGGTACAATGTCTTTAATTAAACTAGTGTCACTTATCATATGATGAGATGCACCAGAATCAACTACTAAAGGCTTAATGGTATGTGAACTAGCAATATGAGCAAGGATACTAGACGGTTTGAATACATGATCATTCCTAGCAAAACTAGCCGTTCTAGATTGGTTTAATATCTCAATCACACTTTCATGCATCCTATCAGTTCTAGTTAGATTCTCATCATTCTCTATAGCCCTAGCACCAAAGGAATAAGCAAATGTGTTACCATGCTCTTTAAAGAGCTTGATGAGAGCATCCAGGTCGGATCTCCTTAGATACTCTTGATCATAGTTCCCACGGTTGCTTGGGGCTCCAGTGTAGGCTACAAGAGACTTCCCATCACCTCCTTCACGCCCATCTATCTCCTTTCCTTTGCTTGAACCAGCTCCACTCGTTCCATCTGATACATTAGCCCTTGCCTCACGGTCCTTCATGAACTTTGCCGGTTTGAGGTGTGGGTGAAGGATCCAGCATTGACTCTTCTTGTGGCCATGCTTCTTGCAGTGATCACAGTTCCCATTGAACCTCCTCTCCTCATACTTCCCATGTGCAGCAGCCTTATTTGCTTGTGTAGCTTCATTCCCTTCCTCTTGAGTTGCTTGGCTTGCAAGGGAAAGGTCTCCTTTCTTGGCAAACAACCCAATGGAGCCTTGCTCCTTCTGAATCCGCGCACACACATCCTCAAGGTCAGGTAGAGTGTCTTCTCTAAGCAGGTGCTGGATGAGACCATTATACGCCGAGTTGAGGGTGAGAAGTAGGCCAAAGACCTTGTCTTGCTCTCTTCTCTTGTTGAGCTCATCTGCATCTGTAGTGCTTGGCCTTAACATCTCCATCTCGGACCATAGTGATCTGAATCTCCCAAGGTGTTTAGTGAACTCCATATCCTCTTGTACCAGGTTGTTAATCGCTTGCTTCACCTCAAACACCCTGCTCAAGTTTGATGTATTCCCATACACCTTCTTCAGTGTGTCCCACAGTTCCTTAGCAGACTCACAGTAGCTGTAAGCATCTAAGATTGCTGGCTCAAGGGATGCGTGAAGCACTGACATCACCAGCATGTCCTCTTGATACCACTTCTCAGCCGCGTTGCTTGCAGCCTCACCATCATCCTCTCCTTGAGCGATGAGTTTTGGAGCTTCTCCGGGGTTGATATGCTTCCACAACCCCCTTGCTTCCCACCGTGGTTCTCACCATCCTTGACCATACCAAGTAGTTGTTTCCCTTGAAACACACGGCTACCTTCATGTTCATGTTCATCCCACTCTCCATGTTGAATGATGAACTCTCTAAGCTTCAGGAACTCTATCTTGAGTTGAATGACTTGTAGAAACCTTCACAGCCTCGATCTTCAACCCACGCAGCTTCAGACAACAACCACAACTAGTCTTGAACTTGATAAGTACCCAGAACCTCTCAAACACACAAGAACACACAAGAGTTTCTTCAAAGCTTCAAACTTGTAACTTCAAAGAATCTCACACGACCTCAGGTTCTCACTAACCTGGCTCTGATACCATGATAGCTTTAGTGATGTTAAGAGTAATCTGAGTGTTTAGGGAAGATTAGAATGAGTTTAGAAAAGATTAAAGTCTGAAATAAGATTTGGAGTCTAGAGAGAGTTTTAGAAAGACTAAGAGAGACTCATAACTTGCTTGATTGTATTAATGAGAGTGTTTACAACTTTATAAGAGAGGAGACTAGGGTTTTCGTAGCTAAGAGGATAAGGTAAGCATGTGGAGTCAATGGACATTTCAAACTTGTCCAATGAGGTGAGCCGCGCGTGTGAGCCTTCATTAGCTGGCTCATACCTTTTGCTTTTCCGTGTCCAGCTGTGCCAGCCTGTCCAAGACTCTCCCTTATCCTTTCCAACAGTCTGATCTATCCACAAAGGCCAAGGTAACTTCTCCTCTTTACTTAAGTAACTCGGATAACTTGTGGTGAGGTTTGGTTGAGCTTTGGTCGATCCTATCTTGTACGGCCTGTCCGGCCATGTACGGCCTTGTACGGACAGGCTGATCCCAAAGCTCCCAAACCTTCCTATCCTTCCTCTTCTTCATTCTACTCAACCCTCATCTCCATTCTTCACTTGACACTCTTCATCTCAACACTTTGCTCCTGTTGCCAAGCTACATACTATAAGGATTGTATTGTCCCTTGCTGTGAACCTTGAGTGGGAGCTTTGGCAGATGGATGTGAAGAATGCCTTTCTTCAAGGAGAGCTAGAGGATGAAGTATATATGCATCCACCACCAGGCCTAGAGCATCTTGTGAAACCTGGAAATGTATTAAGACTCAAGAAGGCTATCTATGGATTAAAGCAATCTCCTAGAGCATGGTACAACAAATTGAGCACTACCTTATACGGACGTGGGTTCAAGAAGTCTGAACTGGATCACACTCTATTCACTCTCACTACACCCTCAGGTATCATTTGCCTACTTGTATATGTTGATGACATTATAATAACAGGTAGTGATAAGGCTGGTATAAAAGCCACAAAGGAGTTTTTGAAATCTGTATTTGAAATCAAAGACTTAGGAGAAATGAAATACTTCCTTGGAATTGAGTTGTGTAGATCTAAGGAAGGATTGTTCATTTCCCAAAGGAAGTATACACTTGATCTTTTGAAAGATGCAGGTATACAAGGAGATAAAACAGCAAAGATTATAAGATTTAAGGATGTAAATGATTATCTGAGTTTAGAAAGGATTATAGAAGAGAATAAGAGATTAAGAGACAGATTAGAGACTAATGAAGAATCATAATGAAATGAGTATAGAGAGAGATTGTTTAGAACTGTCTAATCTTTATTAAGGGATGAGATTACATATATATAGTGTGAGATTTTCAGAGTACAAGTGCTTGAGTGATGTAAGAACAGATGAGAGATTTGTGTATGATGAAGTATGAAGAATAGAAATGAGTTTAAGAGAATCAGAGAGAGTATGGGAGAGACTAAGAGATTAGGAACGTGTATGGGAGATTAGAGAGACTTAGTAACCAGAGAATAAGATCCAAGAACAAGTTTATGAAGAAGAGAGACTCTCTCAGCTTAAAGGTTACAAAATGATCCTAAGAGGCTTATTTATGCCTTTACACAACTCAGATCATAAACCTAGATCCTAAGGCTGTAAATTAAAGATAAATGGATGGTTAGGATGAGAGGAAGCTGGTCTTTGATGTTCTGGTGCTAGCTGGTCGTGGTTGGACTGAATGGAGGGCTCAGATTGCTTCATTTGAATTGGATGGATCAGATGAGTCAAGGCTGTAAAGGTAAAGTACCTTTACCTTTCCAGCTCATTCCAACAGCTCACCTTATCCATTTGATTCTTCCTTTGCCTCCAAGACTCCCCAACGGACATAAGGAAAGGATTGGATCAAAGTAAACCGCCCTCACATTGCACATCTTGATTTGGGCTTAACCGGATGACTTGGGCGAGAGGAGTGGGCTGTACGGTCATTGGTACGGACCTCCTGTCCGTACCACTTGCCCTATCTTTGTACATTGCCCTATCTTCCCTCTTGATTTCCCAGACATCTTCATGGCTTGCCCTAGGCCGTACATGGCCGTACTGAACGCCCTAGCTTTGCACCACACTTCCATCTTCTCTCTAACTCCTTCACAGCCTTCACATGATCTGTCTAAGTCTTTCCTAGACTTAACTTCACAAGATAACTACTTCAGAACACCTCTGAAGCTTGATTGAACTCTTCTGGACATCTTCTAGAGCTTGCCCTATTATTGTACAAGCTCTATCTTCTCTTCAGTTCAACACTCCCCCTCAAGCTTGACTTTAGGAGATCCTAAGCCAAGCTTGGAACTCTGAAGAGTCTCCCTCATTAAAAACCTTACAAGGAAAACCCATTGGGACAAAACCTTGCAAGGGAAAAAGAGTAGAGCTCTCCAAAGCCTAGGGATTGGCCAGTGAGCTCTTGTGCCTTAGAACCAGCGTGGTTGGACACAAGAAGCTCTGGATCACGGCCTAATAGGTGCAGCAATACTTCACAGCTTTGCGCACACTTCACACCTCAGCTTCACCTCTTCATGGAACCGGTTTGGGGCTCCCCCTCTCAACTGTTGAGATGAGTTGAGACATATGAGATAAGAGGTAAAGACACAAAGGAGTTGAGGACATAAAGAGGGCAAAGGAGTTAAGAGAAGAAATGGGTTGATAGAGATGGTACGGACGGATAGGCCGTACCATTGGCCGTACAAAGGTAAAAGCGGCCAAGTAACTCTCCGGGTAACTTACATGGACTTACTTGAAGTTACACTTGACCAAGACCTTATCCGAACGTTGGAGAGGATAAGGGAGGCGCGGCTTGACAGCTAGGACAGGCTGGCAAGAGCTGGAAAGGAAGAGCATCTAGTCTTGGATCAAGAAGATGCTTCAAACGTGTGGAGACTATCATTGGCCGGTTCAAACTAAAGCACCAGCTCCTCTTTGACTCTACATGCTTGCTTATCCTTATGATTTCGAAAACCCTAATGTGTATGGACCTATATATATTGTGAGCTCATCATTAATAAGAATCAGACAGTTCTAAACAATTAATCTCTCTAGACTTTTCATAATGATTCTCCATTAGTCTCTTAATCTCTTAAGCTACACAAATCTCTTCCTTATTCTCATCTAAACTCAGATTATCTTTTACATTACTTAAAACTCTTATGGTATCAGAGCCAGGTTGATTTCAATCTGAGTTCTTGGTGTTTTTTCTCTTGAAGATTCAAACTTAAAACTTTAAGAGATCAAGTGAGTGTGTTTGAAGTGTTCGTGGAAGAATCTACATCACGGGGGTTTCATCTACGTTAGGGAGTTCTTATCTGGATCTTTGGAGGTTCTTTGAAGGTGAAAGACAAGACACGAGGGGTTTGAAGCTGGTGGTGTGGCTGAGAGGAAAAACAGGCACTTGATGGAGGTTGCTAGATCACTAATGTTCCAAGCAAATGTCCCAAAGAGATTTTGGAGTGATGCTGTGGCCACTGCTTGCTACTTGATCAATAGAATTCCTACAAAGGTCTTAAAGGATCAAGCACCGTTTGAAGTTCTAAACAAGCACAAGCCATCAGTGGACTACTTGAGAGTTTTTGGATGCTTATGTTATGTGTTGGTACCAGGAGAATTGAGGAACAAGTTAGAAGCAAGAAGCACTAAGGCAATGTTCATTGGTTACTCAACAACACAAAAGGGATACAAGTGCTATGATCCAGATACTAGAAGAGTGCTGACCTCTAGAGATGTGAAGTTCATAGAAGCAAGAGGATACTATGAAGAAAAGAATCAAGAGGATCTAAAGGATTTGACATCAGATAAGGCCGGAGCTTTGAGAATGATCTTGGAAGGTCTAGGCATCAAGATGAACCAGGATCCGAATGTTGATGGTGGAAACCAACAAGCAAGCTCCGGAGCACCTGTTGGAGTTGATCAAACACCTCACCTTGATCATGAGGGGGGAAGTGAGCCTGAAACTCAAGAAAATGGCCAAGATGGAGCCGGCTTGGGTGAAGAAGGAGAAGAGAGTAACTCAGGCTCTCATAATCAAGGTGACCAAATACAAGAAGATGTAGAAGCTCAGGTTGAAGTACAAGAGCCGAGTGTTCAAGATGAGCTGGTTCAAGATCAGCCAGTATTGAGAAGAAGCACAAGGCTGAGAAAGGATCCTTCTAACTGGGTAAACACGAGAGTGTACTACAATGCCCAGGCTGTGGAGCATCCTACTCAGGCCGTGTGTTCCTTTGCTCAATATCCTGAAGAGCATTGTGCTTTTATGGTGAACTTGGATAAGAATTATATTCCAAAGAGCTATGAAGAGGCAATGTTAGATAAGGAGTGGAAGGAATCAGTGAGAGCTGAGGCAGGAGCTATGGTAAAAAATGATACATGGTATGAGAGTGAACTACCTAAGGGAAAGAAGGCAGTATCAAGTAGATGGATCTTCACAATCAAGTACAAGGCTGATGGGCAAATTGAGAGGAAGAAGTCAAGACTGGTTGCAAGAGGCTTCACACAAACCTATGGAGAGGATTACATTGAGACATTTGCACCAGTAGCTAAGCTACATACAATCCGGATTGTACTAAGTTTAGCTGTGAACCTTGGATGGGGCTTATGGCAAATGGATGTGAAGAATGCTTTTCTACAAGGAGAGCTAGAGGATGAAGTCTATATGCATCCTCCACCAGGCCTTAAACACTTAGTAAAGAAGGGAAATGTGTTGAGATTGAAGAAAGCCATCTATGGATTGAAGCAATCACCAAGAGCTTGGTACAACAAGCTGAGTACTACCTTGAATGGCCGAGGCTTCAAGAAGTCTGAACTAGATCACACTCTCTTCACTCTTACCACTCCCTCAGGTATGATAGCCCTCCTTGTGTATGTTGATGATATCATTATCACAGGAAGTGATAAGGAAGGTATCATAGCAACCAAGGAGTTCCTTAAATCCATGTTTGAGATTAAAGACTTGGGAGAAATGAAATACTTTCTTGGAATTGAGATATGTAGATCCAAGGAAGGTTTATTCATGTCTCAAAGGAAGTATACACTTGATCTTTTGAAAGGTGCAGGTGCTTATGGAGGCAAGACAGCAAGGATGCCTATGGAGGATGGCTACAAAGTCCCACGAGAGGGGGAGATTGAAGACAGCAAACCTTATCAGGATCCTAAACTCTATAGAAAACTAGTTGGTAAATTGATTTACCTTACCATAACTAGACCTGACATTTGTTTTGCTGTGAATCAGGTGAGTCAACACATGCAAGTGCCTAAGGAGCATCACTGGCGTATGGTGGAGAGAATCTTGATGTATCTCAACGGCTCACCTGATCAAGGAGTATGGATGGGTTGCAATGGGAGCACTGAAGTGGTTGGATACTGTGATGCGGATTGGGCCGGTGATAGAGCAGACAGGAGATCAACCACAGGCTATTGCACATTCATTGGAGGCAACTTGGTCACGTGGAAGAGTAAGAAGCAAAAGGTGGTCTCTTGCTCAAGTGCAGAAGCTGAGTATAGAGCTATGCTGAAGCTTACCAACGAGCTGGTGTGGATCAAAGGCATCTTGAAGCATTTGGAGATTGATCAAGCCACACCAATGACAATGCATTGTGATAACCAAGCAGCTATCCACATTGCCTCCAACTCCGTGTTCCATGAGAGAACCAAGCACATTGAAGTTGATTGTCACAAAGTGAGGCAGATGATTATCCTAGGAGTCATCCTGCCATGCTACACTAGGAGTGAAGATCAGTTGGCTGATGTGTTCACTAAGGCTGCGAGACACAAGACTATGGAGTCCATTCACATTAGATTGGGACTCATAGATCTTGGGAAGAGGAGGAGCTGATCCCCTAAGTCATGAGGTCTTTACTCTTTTTCCCTCATCAAAGTTTTGTCCCAATGGGTTTTCTTTGGTGAGGTTTTTAATGAGGAAGATCTCATGGCTAGCCAAGCTTAGACTTTCACAAAGCTAAGCTTGAGGGGGAGTGTTGAGATGAGTTGAGACATATGAGATAAGAGGTAAAGACACAAAGGAGTTGAGGACATAAAGAGGGCAAAGGAGTTAAGAGAAGAAATGGGTTGATAGAGATGGTACGGACGGATAGGCCGTACCATTGGCCGTACAAAGGTAAAAGCGGCCAAGTAACTCTCCGGGTAACTTACATGGACTTACTTGAAGTTACACTTGACCAAGACCTTATCCGAACGTTGGAGAGGATAAGGGAGGCGCGGCTTGACAGCTAGGACAGGCTGGCAAGAGCTGGAAAGGAAGAGCATCTAGTCTTGGATCAAGAAGATGCTTCAAACGTGTGGAGACTATCATTGGCCGGTTCAAACTAAAGCACCAGCTCCTCTTTGACTCTACATGCTTGCTTATCCTTATGATTTCGAAAACCCTAATGTGTATGGACCTATATATATTGTGAGCTCATCATTAATAAGAATCAGACAGTTCTAAACAATTAATCTCTCTAGACTTTTCATAATGATTCTCCATTAGTCTCTTAATCTCTTAAGCTACACAAATCTCTTCCTTATTCTCATCTAAACTCAGATTATCTTTTACATTACTTAAAACTCTTATGGTATCAGAGCCAGGTTGATTTCAATCTGAGTTCTTGGTGTTTTTTCTCTTGAAGATTCAAACTTAAAACTTTAAGAGATCAAGTGAGTGTGTTTGAAGTGTTCGTGGAAGAATCTACATCACGGGGGTTTCATCTACGTTAGGGAGTTCTTATCTGGATCTTTGGAGGTTCTTTGAAGGTGAAAGACAAGACACGAGGGGTTTGAAGCTGGTGGTGTGGCTGAGAGGAAAAACAGGCACTTGATGGAGGTTGCTAGATCACTAATGTTCCAAGCAAATGTCCCAAAGAGATTTTGGAGTGATGCTGTGGCCACTGCTTGCTACTTGATCAATAGAATTCCTACAAAGGTCTTAAAGGATCAAGCACCGTTTGAAGTTCTAAACAAGCACAAGCCATCAGTGGACTACTTGAGAGTTTTTGGATGCTTATGTTATGTGTTGGTACCAGGAGAATTGAGGAACAAGTTAGAAGCAAGAAGCACTAAGGCAATGTTCATTGGTTACTCAACAACACAAAAGGGATACAAGTGCTATGATCCAGATACTAGAAGAGTGCTGACCTCTAGAGATGTGAAGTTCATAGAAGCAAGAGGATACTATGAAGAAAAGAATCAAGAGGATCTAAAGGATTTGACATCAGATAAGGCCGGAGCTTTGAGAATGATCTTGGAAGGTCTAGGCATCAAGATGAACCAGGATCCGAATGTTGATGGTGGAAACCAACAAGCAAGCTCCGGAGCACCTGTTGGAGTTGATCAAACACCTCACCTTGATCATGAGGGGGGAAGTGAGCCTGAAACTCAAGAAAATGGCCAAGATGGAGCCGGCTTGGGTGAAGAAGGAGAAGAGAGTAACTCAGGCTCTCATAATCAAGGTGACCAAATACAAGAAGATGTAGAAGCTCAGGTTGAAGTACAAGAGCCGAGTGTTCAAGATGAGCTGGTTCAAGATCAGCCAGTATTGAGAAGAAGCACAAGGCTGAGAAAGGATCCTTCTAACTGGGTAAACACGAGAGTGTACTACAATGCCCAGGCTGTGGAGCATCCTACTCAGGCCGTGTGTTCCTTTGCTCAATATCCTGAAGAGCATTGTGCTTTTATGGTGAACTTGGATAAGAATTATATTCCAAAGAGCTATGAAGAGGCAATGTTAGATAAGGAGTGGAAGGAATCAGTGAGAGCTGAGGCAGGAGCTATGGTAAAAAATGATACATGGTATGAGAGTGAACTACCTAAGGGAAAGAAGGCAGTATCAAGTAGATGGATCTTCACAATCAAGTACAAGGCTGATGGGCAAATTGAGAGGAAGAAGTCAAGACTGGTTGCAAGAGGCTTCACACAAACCTATGGAGAGGATTACATTGAGACATTTGCACCAGTAGCTAAGCTACATACAATCCGGATTGTACTAAGTTTAGCTGTGAACCTTGGATGGGGCTTATGGCAAATGGATGTGAAGAATGCTTTTCTACAAGGAGAGCTTGAGGATGAAGTCTATATGCATCCTCCACCAGGCCTTAAACACTTAGTAAAGAAGGGAAATGTGTTGAGATTGAAGAAAGCCATCTATGGATTGAAGCAATCACCAAGAGCTTGGTACAACAAGCTGAGTACTACCTTGAATGGCCGAGGCTTCAAGAAGTCTGAACTAGATCACACTCTCTTCACTCTTACCACTCCCTCAGGTATGATAGCCCTCCTTGTGTATGTTGATGATATCATTATCACAGGAAGTGATAAGGAAGGTATCATAGCAACCAAGGAGTTCCTTAAATCCATGTTTGAGATTAAAGACTTGGGAGAAATGAAATACTTTCTTGGAATTGAGATATGTAGATCCAAGGAAGGTTTATTCATGTCTCAAAGGAAGTATACACTTGATCTTTTGAAAGGTGCAGGTGCTTATGGAGGCAAGACAGCAAGGATGCCTATGGAGGATGGCTACAAAGTCCCACGAGAGGGGGAGATTGAAGACAGCAAACCTTATCAGGATCCTAAACTCTATAGAAAACTAGTTGGTAAATTGATTTACCTTACCATAACTAGACCTGACATTTGTTTTGCTGTGAATCAGGTGAGTCAACACATGCAAGTGCCTAAGGAGCATCACTGGCGTATGGTGGAGAGAATCTTGATGTATCTCAACGGCTCACCTGATCAAGGAGTATGGATGGGTTGCAATGGGAGCACTGAAGTGGTTGGATACTGTGATGCGGATTGGGCCGGTGATAGAGCAGACAGGAGATCAACCACAGGCTATTGCACATTCATTGGAGGCAACTTGGTCACGTGGAAGAGTAAGAAGCAAAAGGTGGTCTCTTGCTCAAGTGCAGAAGCTGAGTATAGAGCTATGCTGAAGCTTACCAACGAGCTGGTGTGGATCAAAGGCATCTTGAAGCATTTGGAGATTGATCAAGCCACACCAATGACAATGCATTGTGATAACCAAGCAGCTATCCACATTGCCTCCAACTCCGTGTTCCATGAGAGAACCAAGCACATTGAAGTTGATTGTCACAAAGTGAGGCAGATGATTATCCTAGGAGTCATCCTGCCATGCTACACTAGGAGTGAAGATCAGTTGGCTGATGTGTTCACTAAGGCTGCGAGACACAAGACTATGGAGTCCATTCACATTAGATTGGGACTCATAGATCTTGGGAAGAGGAGGAGCTGATCCCCTAAGTCATGAGGTCTTTACTCTTTTTCCCTCATCAAAGTTTTGTCCCAATGGGTTTTCTTTGGTGAGGTTTTTAATGAGGAAGATCTCATGGCTAGCCAAGCTTAGACTTTCACAAAGCTAAGCTTGAGGGGGAGTGTTGAGATGAGTTGAGACATATGAGATAAGAGGTAAAGACACAAAGGAGTTGAGGACATAAAGAGGGCAAAGGAGTTAAGAGAAGAAATGGGTTGATAGAGATGGTACGGACGGATAGGCCGTACCATTGGCCGTACAAAGGTAAAAGCGGCCAAGTAACTCTCCGGGTAACTTACATGGACTTACTTGAAGTTACACTTGACCAAGACCTTATCCGAACGTTGGAGAGGATAAGGGAGGCGCGGCTTGACAGCTAGGACAGGCTGGCAAGAGCTGGAAAGGAAGAGCATCTAGTCTTGGATCAAGAAGATGCTTCAAACGTGTGGAGACTATCATTGGCCGGTTCAAACTAAAGCACCAGCTCCTCTTTGACTCTACATGCTTGCTTATCCTTATGATTTCGAAAACCCTAATGTGTATGGACCTATATATATTGTGAGCTCATCATTAATAAGAATCAGACAGTTCTAAACAATTAATCTCTCTAGACTTTTCATAATGATTCTCCATTAGTCTCTTAATCTCTTAAGCTACACAAATCTCTTCCTTATTCTCATCTAAACTCAGATTATCTTTTACATTACTTAAAACTCTTATGGTATCAGAGCCAGGTTGATTTCAATCTGAGTTCTTGGTGTTTTTTCTCTTGAAGATTCAAACTTAAAACTTTAAGAGATCAAGTGAGTGTGTTTGAAGTGTTCGTGGAAGAATCTACATCACGGGGGTTTCATCTACGTTAGGGAGTTCTTATCTGGATCTTTGGAGGTTCTTTGAAGGTGAAAGACAAGACACGAGGGGTTTGAAGCTGGTGGTGTGGCTGAGAGGAAAAACAGGCACTTGATGGAGGTTGCTAGATCACTAATGTTCCAAGCAAATGTCCCAAAGAGATTTTGGAGTGATGCTGTGGCCACTGCTTGCTACTTGATCAATAGAATTCCTACAAAGGTCTTAAAGGATCAAGCACCGTTTGAAGTTCTAAACAAGCACAAGCCATCAGTGGACTACTTGAGAGTTTTTGGATGCTTATGTTATGTGTTGGTACCAGGAGAATTGAGGAACAAGTTAGAAGCAAGAAGCACTAAGGCAATGTTCATTGGTTACTCAACAACACAAAAGGGATACAAGTGCTATGATCCAGATACTAGAAGAGTGCTGACCTCTAGAGATGTGAAGTTCATAGAAGCAAGAGGATACTATGAAGAAAAGAATCAAGAGGATCTAAAGGATTTGACATCAGATAAGGCCGGAGCTTTGAGAATGATCTTGGAAGGTCTAGGCATCAAGATGAACCAGGATCCGAATGTTGATGGTGGAAACCAACAAGCAAGCTCCGGAGCACCTGTTGGAGTTGATCAAACACCTCACCTTGATCATGAGGGGGGAAGTGAGCCTGAAACTCAAGAAAATGGCCAAGATGGAGCCGGCTTGGGTGAAGAAGGAGAAGAGAGTAACTCAGGCTCTCATAATCAAGGTGACCAAATACAAGAAGATGTAGAAGCTCAGGTTGAAGTACAAGAGCCGAGTGTTCAAGATGAGCTGGTTCAAGATCAGCCAGTATTGAGAAGAAGCACAAGGCTGAGAAAGGATCCTTCTAACTGGGTAAACACGAGAGTGTACTACAATGCCCAGGCTGTGGAGCATCCTACTCAGGCCGTGTGTTCCTTTGCTCAATATCCTGAAGAGCATTGTGCTTTTATGGTGAACTTGGATAAGAATTATATTCCAAAGAGCTATGAAGAGGCAATGTTAGATAAGGAGTGGAAGGAATCAGTGAGAGCTGAGGCAGGAGCTATGGTAAAAAATGATACATGGTATGAGAGTGAACTACCTAAGGGAAAGAAGGCAGTATCAAGTAGATGGATCTTCACAATCAAGTACAAGGCTGATGGGCAAATTGAGAGGAAGAAGTCAAGACTGGTTGCAAGAGGCTTCACACAAACCTATGGAGAGGATTACATTGAGACATTTGCACCAGTAGCTAAGCTACATACAATCCGGATTGTACTAAGTTTAGCTGTGAACCTTGGATGGGGCTTATGGCAAATGGATGTGAAGAATGCTTTTCTACAAGGAGAGCTTGAGGATGAAGTCTATATGCATCCTCCACCAGGCCTTAAACACTTAGTAAAGAAGGGAAATGTGTTGAGATTGAAGAAAGCCATCTATGGATTGAAGCAATCACCAAGAGCTTGGTACAACAAGCTGAGTACTACCTTGAATGGCCGAGGCTTCAAGAAGTCTGAACTAGATCACACTCTCTTCACTCTTACCACTCCCTCAGGTATGATAGCCCTCCTTGTGTATGTTGATGATATCATTATCACAGGAAGTGATAAGGAAGGTATCATAGCAACCAAGGAGTTCCTTAAATCCATGTTTGAGATTAAAGACTTGGGAGAAATGAAATACTTTCTTGGAATTGAGATATGTAGATCCAAGGAAGGTTTATTCATGTCTCAAAGGAAGTATACACTTGATCTTTTGAAAGGTGCAGGTGCTTATGGAGGCAAGACAGCAAGGATGCCTATGGAGGATGGCTACAAAGTCCCACGAGAGGGGGAGATTGAAGACAGCAAACCTTATCAGGATCCTAAACTCTATAGAAAACTAGTTGGTAAATTGATTTACCTTACCATAACTAGACCTGACATTTGTTTTGCTGTGAATCAGGTGAGTCAACACATGCAAGTGCCTAAGGAGCATCACTGGCGTATGGTGGAGAGAATCTTGATGTATCTCAACGGCTCACCTGATCAAGGAGTATGGATGGGTTGCAATGGGAGCACTGAAGTGGTTGGATACTGTGATGCGGATTGGGCCGGTGATAGAGCAGACAGGAGATCAACCACAGGCTATTGCACATTCATTGGAGGCAACTTGGTCACGTGGAAGAGTAAGAAGCAAAAGGTGGTCTCTTGCTCAAGTGCAGAAGCTGAGTATAGAGCTATGCTGAAGCTTACCAACGAGCTGGTGTGGATCAAAGGCATCTTGAAGCATTTGGAGATTGATCAAGCCACACCAATGACAATGCATTGTGATAACCAAGCAGCTATCCACATTGCCTCCAACTCCGTGTTCCATGAGAGAACCAAGCACATTGAAGTTGATTGTCACAAAGTGAGGCAGATGATTATCCTAGGAGTCATCCTGCCATGCTACACTAGGAGTGAAGATCAGTTGGCTGATGTGTTCACTAAGGCTGCGAGACACAAGACTATGGAGTCCATTCACATTAGATTGGGACTCATAGATCTTGGGAAGAGGAGGAGCTGATCCCCTAAGTCATGAGGTCTTTACTCTTTTTCCCTCATCAAAGTTTTGTCCCAATGGGTTTTCTTTGGTGAGGTTTTTAATGAGGAAGATCTCATGGCTAGCCAAGCTTAGACTTTCACAAAGCTAAGCTTGAGGGGGAGTGTTGAGATGAGTTGAGACATATGAGATAAGAGGTAAAGACACAAAGGAGTTGAGGACATAAAGAGGGCAAAGGAGTTAAGAGAAGAAATGGGTTGATAGAGATGGTACGGACGGATAGGCCGTACCATTGGCCGTACAAAGGTAAAAGCGGCCAAGTAACTCTCCGGGTAACTTACATGGACTTACTTGAAGTTACACTTGACCAAGACCTTATCCGAACGTTGGAGAGGATAAGGGAGGCGCGGCTTGACAGCTAGGACAGGCTGGCAAGAGCTGGAAAGGAAGAGCATCTAGTCTTGGATCAAGAAGATGCTTCAAACGTGTGGAGACTATCATTGGCCGGTTCAAACTAAAGCACCAGCTCCTCTTTGACTCTACATGCTTGCTTATCCTTATGATTTCGAAAACCCTAATGTGTATGGACCTATATATATTGTGAGCTCATCATTAATAAGAATCAGACAGTTCTAAACAATTAATCTCTCTAGACTTTTCATAATGATTCTCCATTAGTCTCTTAATCTCTTAAGCTACACAAATCTCTTCCTTATTCTCATCTAAACTCAGATTATCTTTTACATTACTTAAAACTCTTATCAACAAGCTTCATAGCCTTCTTAGAAAGGCAAGGATGCGACCGGATCATCTTTAAACATCAGTGAGGCTGAGCAAGACTTCAAACTATGCTTGCCCTCTTCATAGAACTGGTTTGGATCTCCCCCTCTCAATAGACTTCACAGCCACCTTAGAGAAGCTAGGAAATGACCAGGAACATCTTTAGTGAGGCTCAAGCAATGGTACCTGATACATTATCCCAAAGGTGCATCAGTACTTATCAAGAAACATCACACAATCCATTCAAACATTTTAAGTATCATTTCTAGACTTTGATTTGAAATGATGAATGTATTGAATTGAATTGAGTTTAGGGACACTTCCCTTTTGTTTTGATGAGTTCCCACTCGGCCATTGCACCATCTCCATGGCATCATCAACTTCTTGGAAAGGCAGAATGGATTCATCAGCTTCTCATCAATCACTTCACCATAGAAGCCGCTTTGATGAGTTCACTTTCTTCCTTAGACTGCCTAGAATAGCTCCGGCTGATGATCCTTTGTAGGAGCCTTTGCAAAGACTTGTTACTGACCATGGATCATATGCATTAAGACTCCCCCTCAAGCTTAGAACCGAGACTAGAAGGAGCTAAGCTTGTGATGATCATATGCATCCCCATGGTCTTATAACTATCAGTCTTTCATGATAGCTTTCTTCTTGTGAGTTTACTCTCTTCCTTAACCAGGAACTAGGGTGTTTGAATCACCATAGAGAGCCTCACAAGACACACTTCTCATTGCATAATGACCCATGCTACACTTCCTGTAGACTTTGGACTGGATATTTCCAATGGTATTATGCAATGGCCATCTCTCATTGCATAATCAATCACACTACACTTCCTGTAGATTATGGACTAACATGTCCTAGTGATGATATGCAATGGCACTAGACCTTTGTCTCTACATTCTTGGCTGTTGGCGAGTTACATGTATCACTCCTTGTGTACCTAACACCACCACAACTCAATGCAAGATCAGATCATCCCATTGGGATCAAACTAAGATCATCCATCCTGTTTGATCACCAATGCCACAGCAATTTATAATACTTGAAACAAGCACAATCAAGGCAAGAACAAGCAGATTTCAATCTCTAAAATGACAATGCAAGCTCTAAACAATACATTGACATTCTAGGTTCCTTTTTTTTTTTTTTTAAGTTCTCTAATTGCAATGCAAGCTTACATCAGTACATTTGCAATTTAGGTTCATTTTTAAATGCATCACTACATGAATGCACAATCTTAAAGCATTAGCTATATGAATGCAACAGGTTCAATCCATGAGTTTTATTAAAGCTATGCACAACAGTTTCAATCAAGACCAATGATGCAAGCAACTTAGACAATTTCTAATTGATGCAGGACTTTCATTGATGGATTAAACATAGGCATTAGCATCAGATCACATTAGGATTGAACTTAGACAGTATGAGACATGCTTATGTATGCAAAACAGCTTTTCAAACATGATGCAAGCAGTAAAGACATTCTACTCAATTCTACAACACATTCATGATGATTCAAGCTATGGCAACACACAAGACAATGCAATAACCAAAAACATGAGATTCTGGGACTCTAGACACCACTCACAGCACAATAAATTAAGACACAAGCTCTTATTAAGGGTTAGGAGGTTTGCTCACAACCAAGAGATCCGAGCTGATCTCTTGAACCTCCATGGACACGGCTCACTTGAACTTGGCAGGTTTGAGGCTTGGATTCAGTATCCAACACCTCTCCTTGGTGTGTCCATCCCTCTTGCAATGCTCACACCTCAGGCCTCTTCTATCCCCCTTCTTGTACACCATTTTCATGGGCTGAGAGCTTCCTTCAGCGTGTGAGGCAAAGGTAAGTGGTTCCTTTGCTCCAAACAATCCGTGTGAGCCCTCCTCCTTTTGGACTTGGGCACACACCTCTTCAAGGGTAGGTAGCTTCTCAGACCTCAATAGGTGTTTGATGAGGCCGCTGAAGGTGGGACTGAGAGTTAGGAGCAGCCCAAACACTTTATCTTGCTCCCTTCTTTCATTCAACACATCCGGCTCAAATGATTGAGGTCTAAGCATCTCTAGCTCAGACCAAAGGGCTCTGAACTTTCCTAGATGAGTAGTGAACTCCTCTTCTTCTTGGGACATGTTGTTGATGGCCTTCTTGATCTCAAAGACTCGGCTGAGGTTGGACAGGTTCCCATAGATCTTCTTAAGTGTACTCCAAAGCTCTTTAGCACTCTCACAGTAGGAGTAGGCTTCAAGAATGGATGGATCCAAGGAGCTTTGGAGTATGGAGAGGACAGTGAGGTCTTCTTGTAGCCATCTGTCTTCAGAGACCGGTTTGGAACTTGCTTCACCTTCAGCTTGTGTGGCGACAGCTTTGGAGTGGTTTGGAGCATCTGAGATGCAATGGCTCCATAAACCCTTTCCTCCTATGGCTGTCTTGGCTAGGCGTGACCAGAGAAGGTAGTTGGGGCCTTTGAGAGTGACTGGGATGACAATGGCTCTTTTGGACTCCATCTTGAGGCTGGAAATGTGAGATTTGAGAGCTCTGGCTGTGTATGTGTATGAAAAGCCATTAATGGCAAAGATAAGGTCTTGAACTAGTTGAATAAGAGGTCTGATGAAACTAGTATGAACTTGAATCAGAAACAAAGAGACTTTGAGAGATTAAGAGATTAGAGACTAAGAAAGGGGTAGTTTAAGGGAATCTGATCAAGAACACACTTTTATAATTATGAAGGAGATGGGGAAACCCCCCATACTCTCTTAAGAGATTACAAAACGCCATTACATGCTTATTTATAAGCTCCATAGGTTTACACAATCTGAAACCTAAATCTAATGGATAATATTAACTTGAGAGAATGGATGGTGTAGATGAGATGGTCTTCTTGTAATATCTGAAGAGTTGTGAGGATAAGGTTGGCTGTTCACTTTAATTCAAACCAAGGCAAGCTGGCTCCTTACTTGTGATTGGCTCTCCTTAGGCTCCTCCTAATCTTCCCATGCATCTGTCCAGGTTCATGGTCGTGGCTCCCTTCTCTTTACAGCAAGAGACAGCCTGTCCAAGACCAGAACTAGCCAATCACACACAAGGAAGCTCCCATTGGTTGTTTGCCTCCACAAAGCATCTTCTTGATGCCTTCTTGATTCCAAACGACCAGGGCCTTCTCCCAACACCCTAAGATTGCACAAAGCCTCCTTGACATGTTCTGATCACGCCCTAAGCTTGCACATCTTGTCCCGGACTTTGCACAATCTCAAAACATCTCAAATGGGCGAGTTGTGATCTCTCGGGTCGTACCGGTCCGTACAGACCGTACATGGCCGTACAGCCTCGCCCTATCTTTGCACACTCGCCCATTTGCTCCTCAACACTCTTCTAAGTCTCTCCTAGACTTTGACCTTGCTTAGAACATCCATCAGATCACTTCTGGACACCTTTAGACTCCTCATCACTCTTGATAGGCAATCTCTAAAGCTCTTGCCCTATCTTTGTACAAGATCCATCTCAACTCAACACCTCTAGCTCCTCCATTCCTTTCTTCAAGTTAACACTCCCCCTCAAGCTTGACTTTAGCTGATCCTAAGTCAAGCTTGGAACCTTGAAGAACTTCCTCATTAAAAACCTCACCAAGGAAAACCCTTTGGGACAAAACCTTGATGAGGGAAAAAGAGTAAAGCCTCCAAGGCCTAGGGATTGGCCAGTGAGTCTTTGTGCCTTACCAGCAATGTAAGGGACACAAAGACTCTGGATCATGGCCTCTACAACCATCCCACGCCTTGTACTCTCCTTACTGCCTAATCTTGGTCTCTCCCCCTTTCACCTAACCTCTTGTTAGGTTGAAGTGCTCGGACACACCAGATCAGCCTCTTCTTGGAGATACAACTTCTCTTACTGAGTCTTGGCTGCTTCTTCTTCTTATAGAGTCACCACCTTGTTGCTTGAGCTACATGAGGATGCTTCAGCCACTCTCCAATCACCTCAACACTTGAAGCCGCCTTGGACATTGCTTCTTCATCCTTCATCATACTTCTCAACAGGTTGCTTCCTCTTCTGGAATAACCACCAAGCTCTCTTGGATCATGTAAGCTTCAACACTCCCCCTCAAGCTTGAGACTCTCACAGGAACAAGCTTGAATGGATTGCTTCATGATCCTCACACACACACCATTGCAGCCTCTCCTCTGATCTTGCCATCTTGATGGAATGCTTGTGGAAGCTTCAGCTATCTCTCCAATCACCTCACTCTTGAAGCCGCCTTGATAGAGTAGCCTTCATCTTCTCACAGCCAAGAGTACTCTGTCTTAGTTTGAGTACTCTCTTGAATATACTCGCCACAGCCTAAGCCCGGATGGCTCCTTCTTCAGATGCTTGCAATGGACTTCTTGGATCGCATGGAAGCTCACTAAACTCCCCTCCTCAAGCTTGGATTGAGTATAGGTCCAAGCTTGCAAGTGAGCTTCAGTGAGACTTCACACCAGTGGCGCATCACCACTTCTTTCTCAACTCTCCATTGCTCCACACAATGGGCAAAGTCTTCCTCTTTCAACTCGGATGGATGGTGAACCAAGAACACCTCTTGTGAACCTGAAACATCACTCAAACTCCAGCAAAGATAAGACACAAGTGCATTGGGTCAACCCTTGATGCATCATCAAGTTTGAACACCAATGTCTTTAAGCAATGCAACAGATTAAACTAGACATTTTCAAGTTCTAATCTTTGCAAGCAAACTCTCTAAGCACAAGTAAGATCATAACAGATTCAATACAAGCTACTTAGGCAATTTTTAAAGCTTCTTTACTCAGCATTTAGACATGAATCTAATGCTTCAATGTAAGACAGCCTTTTGACAGTATGCACTAACCTTTAATCAGTTTCAATTCATGAATGCAACAATACAATCCATCACACTTTCATTTATAACTTAGGCTAAGCATTACTATCATCACTTATCATCAGACAATGCATTACTTTCAATCTGTTTTCAGTTCATGAGCTTCAAACAATACCATTTCATTTAGCAAACTCATTACTTAACAGGAGCAAGCATTTTACTCTTTAAACACTAAACAAGCCTTTAAAGCATCCTGGGACAGATTCAACTAATTTTATTTAGCAATCACACATTATCCTCAGGTTTTTCAATCAATACACATCACAATAACCAGGCACAGTCACAACACAAGCTCAATATCAAGAAGGTTTTAAAGAATCGCTTACACAAGGAACCAGGTTGGTTCCTTAAGCCTCCAAAGGCAATCTGGCCATGATTTGGTTGGATTTAGGAGTCTGGATCGTCACCCACCTCCTTCTCCTTCAGTCCACGGCCTCCTTCCTGTTTCTCACACCCAAAAGGCCCCTCCTTTCTTCATACATCAAACCGGCTTCATCTTAGCTTCATCTTTCTTGTATCCGGATGTGATAAGCTCTTGGACAAGGAGCTTTGGCTTGAGGTTCATGACGCCTCTCCATCCTCCTCTGCTTCCAATGAGACTCTCTCCATCAGGTACAGACAGCAACGGCTTGAGGGACAGGATAACACTCCATGGCTTCAAGTCTCTTCTTCTTCAAGAGCTGAACTCGGCTGGTAATGTCTTCAAGGGTTTGGTTTGAGCTGAGATAAGAGCTGTGGATTTGCGGAAGCTCAGCTCAGGTTCTGATGAACCTGGCTCTGATACCATGTGAGATTTGAGAGCTCTGGCTGTGTATGTGTATGAAAAGCCATTAATGGCAAAGATAAGGTCTTGAACTAGTTGAATAAGAGGTCTGATGAAACTAGTATGAACTTGAATCAGAAACAAAGAGACTTTGAGAGATTAAGAGATTAGAGACTAAGAAAGGGGTAGTTTAAGGGAATCTGATCAAGAACACACTTTTATAATTATGAAGGAGATGGGGAAACCCCCCATACTCTCTTAAGAGATTACAAAACGCCATTACATGCTTATTTATAAGCTCCATAGGTTTACACAATCTGAAACCTAAATCTAATGGATAATATTAACTTGAGAGAATGGATGGTGTAGATGAGATGGTCTTCTTGTAATATCTGAAGAGTTGTGAGGATAAGGTTGGCTGTTCACTTTAATTCAAACCAAGGCAAGCTGGCTCCTTACTTGTGATTGGCTCTCCTTAGGCTCCTCCTAATCTTCCCATGCATCTGTCCAGGTTCATGGTCGTGGCTCCCTTCTCTTTACAGCAAGAGACAGCCTGTCCAAGACCAGAACTAGCCAATCACACACAAGGAAGCTCCCATTGGTTGTTTGCCTCCACAAAGCATCTTCTTGATGCCTTCTTGATTCCAAACGACCAGGGCCTTCTCCCAACACCCTAAGATTGCACAAAGCCTCCTTGACATGTTCTGATCACGCCCTAAGCTTGCACATCTTGTCCCGGACTTTGCACAATCTCAAAACATCTCAAATGGGCGAGTTGTGATCTCTCGGGTCGTACCGGTCCGTACAGACCGTACATGGCCGTACAGCCTCGCCCTATCTTTGCACACTCGCCCATTTGCTCCTCAACACTCTTCTAAGTCTCTCCTAGACTTTGACCTTGCTTAGAACATCCATCAGATCACTTCTGGACACCTTTAGACTCCTCATCACTCTTGATAGGCAATCTCTAAAGCTCTTGCCCTATCTTTGTACAAGATCCATCTCAACTCAACACCTCTAGCTCCTCCATTCCTTTCTTCAAGTTAACAGGAAAGAGCAAAACTGTCAAGGAACTTCTTCAAAGGCTGGCGCTTGGGAGCTGAGTGAACTGAGCTGAACTGGCGTGGGCTGGAGCTTGTGTTTGTTGCGGAAGCTTCTACCAGGAGTCTGAGCAACCTGGCTCTGATACCATGTGAGATTTTCAGAGTACAAGTGCTTGAGTGATGTAAGAACAGATGAGAGATTTGTGTATGATGAAGTATGAAGAATAGAAATGAGTTTAAGAGAATCAGAGAGAGTATGGGAGAGACTAAGAGATTAGGAACGTGTATGGGAGATTAGAGAGACTTAGTAACCAGAGAATAAGATCCAAGAACAAGTTTATGAAGAAGAGAGACTCTCTCAGCTTAAAGGTTACAAAATGATCCTAAGAGGCTTATTTATGCCTTTACACAACTCAGATCATAAACCTAGATCCTAAGGCTGTAAATTAAAGATAAATGGATGGTTAGGATGAGAGGAAGCTGGTCTTTGATGTTCTGGTGCTAGCTGGTCGTGGTTGGACTGAATGGAGGGCTCAGATTGCTTCATTTGAATTGGATGGATCAGATGAGTCAAGGCTGTAAAGGTAAAGTACCTTTACCTTTCCAGCTCATTCCAACAGCTCACCTTATCCATTTGATTCTTCCTTTGCCTCCAAGACTCCCCAACGGACATAAGGAAAGGATTGGATCAAAGTAAACCGCCCTCACATTGCACATCTTGATTTGGGCTTAACCGGATGACTTGGGCGAGAGGAGTGGGCTGTACGGTCATTGGTACGGACCTCCTGTCCGTACCACTTGCCCTATCTTTGTACATTGCCCTATCTTCCCTCTTGATTTCCCAGACATCTTCATGGCTTGCCCTAGGCCGTACATGGCCGTACTGAACGCCCTAGCTTTGCACCACACTTCCATCTTCTCTCTAACTCCTTCACAGCCTTCACATGATCAGTCTAAGTCTTTCCTAGACTTAACTTCACAAGATAACTACTTCAGAACACCTCTGAAGCTTGATTGAACTCTTCTGGACATCTTCTAGAGCTTGCCCTATTATTGTACAAGCTCTATCTTCTCTTCAGTTCAACATATAGGTCCATACACTTAGGGTTTTCGAAATCATAAGCATGTAGAGTCAAAGGGGAGCCTAAGCTTTAATTTGAACCGGCCAATAGGTGTCTCCACACGTTTGAAGCATCTTTCTTATCCAAGACCAGATGCTCTTCCTTTCCAGCCCTTGCCAGCCTGTCCTAGCTGATAGCTTTAGTGATGTTAAGAGTAATCTGAGTGTTTAGAGAAGATTAGAATGAGTTTAGAAAAGATTAAAGTCTGAAATAAGATTTGGAGTCTAGAGAGAGTTTTAGAAAGACTAAGAGAGACTCATAACTTGCTTTTTTGTATTAATGAGAGTGTTTACAACTTTATAAGAGAGGAGACTAGGGTTTTCGTAGCTAAGAGGATAAGGTAAGCATGTGGAGTCAATGGACATTTCAAACTTGTCCAATGAGGTGAGCCGCGCGTGTGAGCCTTCATTAGCTGGCTCATACCTTTTGCTTTTCCGTGTCCAGCTGTGCCAGCCTGTCCAAGACTCTCCCTTATCCTTTCCAACGGTCTGATCTATCCACAAAGGCCAAGGTAACTTCTCCTCTTTACTTAAGTAACTCGGATAACTTGTGGTGAGGTTTGGTTGAGCTTTGGTCGATCCTATCTTGTACGGCCTGTTCGGCCATGTACGGCCTTGTACGGACAGGCTGATCCCAAAGCTCCCAAACCTTCCTATCCTTCCTCTTCTTCATTCTACTCAACCCTCATCTCCATTCTTCACTTGACACTCTTCATCTCAACACTTTGCTCCTGTTGCCAAGCTACATACTATAAGGATTGTATTGTCCCTTGCTGTGAACCTTGAGTGGGAGCTTTGGCAGATGGATGTGAAGAATGCCTTTCTTCAAGGAGAGCTAGAGGATGAAGTATATATGCATCCACCACCAGGCCTAGAGCATCTTGTGAAACCTGGAAATGTATTAAGACTCAAGAAGGCTATCTATGGATTAAAGAAATCTCCTAGAGCATGGTACAACAAATTGAGCACTACCTTAAACGGACGTGGGTTCAAGAAGTCTGAACTGGATCACACTCTATTCACTCTCACTACACCCTCAGGTATCATTTGCCTACTTGTATATGTTGATGACATTATAATAACAGGTAGTGATAAGGCTGGTATAAAAGCCACAAAGGAGTTTTTGAAATCTGTATTTGAAATCAAAGACTTAGGAGAAATGAAATACTTCCTTGGAATTGAGTTGTGTAGATCTAAGGAAGGATTGTTCATTTCCCAAAGGAAGTATACACTTGATCTTTTGAAAGATGCAGGTATACAAGTATACACTTTTGTGTATGTAGAGTGATGAATAAATATCAAGAGATGATTAGTGTAGATTTGGAGATTTAAGAGAGACTAAGAGAATAAAGAACAAGAGAGAATACTCAAAACTCCATTAATTGATTCAGATGAGAGATTACAAGCTATAAAGAGATTACAATCATGTCTAGGTTCAGTGTATTCAATCTAGACCTATAAGCATGTGAAGTCAATAGAAATACTAGGCTGAGATGCTTCACATGCTTGGACAGGCTGTCACTTGCTGTAAAGATGCTTATCCTTTCCAGCCAAGAGAAACCTTATCCCTTACCCTCCTTGGACGAGTTTCAACTCCTCTCTTCACCAAGTTACCTTCTCATCACTTCAGGTAACTTCCCAAGTAGTTACTGTGGTTAAAATAAAGTTACCACAGTAAAACTCTAAAGTTACTGTCTCAGCCTCAACACTCTATTGAACCTCAAAGCTTCATCTCTTCACTTCTTGGTCTTCTTCTCAACACTCCCCCTCAAGCTTGACCATGTGGAACAAGTCAAGCTTGGAAACCATGAAGACCTCCCTCATTAAAAACCTCACCAAAGAAAACCCATTGGGATAAAACTTTGATGAGGGAAAAAGAGTGGAGACTCCATGGTTAAGGGGCTCAGCTCCTGGGAGTAAGATCGATGAGTCCAAGCCTGGATAGTATGGACTCCATTGTCTTCAATCTCGCTGCCTTGGTAAACACATCTGCAAGCTGATCTTCACTCCTTGTATAACATGGCAGAATCACTCCTAAGATAATCATCTGCCTCACCTTATGACAATCCACCTCTATGTGCTTTGTTCTCTCATGAAACACTGAGTTGGAGGCAATGTGGATAGCTGCTTGATTATCACAATGCATAGTCATAGGAGTACTCTGCTCAATCTCTAGATGCTTCAAGATCCCCTTGATCCACACCAATTCGTTTGTCAGCTTCAACATGGCTCTATACTCAGCTTCAGCACTTGAACAAGAGATAACCTTTTGCTTCTTACACTTCCAAGTAACCAAGTTCCCTCCAATGAATGTACAATATCCAGTAGTTGATCTCCTGTCCACTCTATCTCCTGCCCAATCAGCATCACAATACCCAACCACTTCTGTACTGCCATTGCAACCCATCCAAACTCCTTGACCAGGCGTGCCACTCAAATACCTCAGTATCCTATCAACCATCTTCCAATGATGTACCTTTGGCGCCTGCATATGCTGACTCACTTGGTTCACTGCAAAACATATATCTGGCCGTGTGATGGTCAAGTAGATCAACTTGCCAACCATCTTCCTGTATAGCTTAGGATCCTCAAACAACTGCTTCTCTTCAACCTCCCCCTCACGCAAGACCTTATACCCCTCCTCAAGAGGTGTCTTTGCTACCTTTCCTCCAAGTACATCAGTCTCCTTCAGCATATCCATTGTATACTTCCTTTGAGACATAAACAAACCCTCCTTGGATCTGCATATCTCAATCCCCAAGAAATACTTCATCTCTCCCAAGTCTTTGATGTCAAACACAGACTTGAGGAACTCTTTAGTGGCTTTAATCCCAGCCTTATCACTCCCTGTGATAATCAAATCATCCACATATACCAGTATCACAATGATCCCTTATGGAGTAACCAAAGTGAAGAGTGTATGATCCAGTTCAGACTTCCTGAATCCTCTGCCATTCAGGGTTGTACTCAGCTTCCTGTACCAAGCTCTAGGAGACTGCTTCAGCCCATAGATTGCCTTCTTCAATCTCAAAACATTTCCTGGTTTTACTAGATGCTCAAGACCAGGAGGAGGAAGCATGTATACCTCATCTTCTAGCTCACCTTGTAAGAAAGCATTCTTCACATCCATCTGCCACAAATCCCACTCCAAGTTTGTTGCAATGGACAACACAATCCGAACTGTATGTAGCTTAGCTACTGGTGCAAAGGTATCAATGTAATCCTCTCCATAGGTCTGTGTAAATCCTCTTGCAACCAATCTGGTCTTCTTCCTATCAATCTGTCCATTTGCTAGATACTTGATTGTGAAGATCCATCTACTAGATACAGCCCTCTTGTTAAGTTATGGAGATGATTAAGTGAAAGGATCAAGGGTTTACATGAGAAGAGAGGTCAAAGGAAGAGATGGAGTAGTTGTGTGAAGTTAAGAAGAAGTGTACGGATAGGACAAAGGCCGTACAACTTAGGTACCTTGGGAGGGAAGGCAAAGCTCACATCTATCCTAAAGTGGCCGATGACTCTACAAGAGGAAGAGGCTTTTAGGATATGACCGTTAGAGGATAAGGTTGAGACGCGGCTCAAGCTGTTCCTAGCTGTAAAGTCAAAAGGAGCATCTGGGCAAAGATGCCTTTGGCATCAAGCGTGTAAAGCCTCACCTCCGTTCATTCAAATGAGGCGCGCCCCTTCTTGGTTTGACTACACATGCTTAGTCTTTAGGATTTGCTTTCACTATTACAAAACCCTCGTATGCTGATCCATATAAATATGTAATCTCTCCATAATAATAAATCAGACAGTTCTATCCTATCAATCTCTCTACACATTTCCATAATGATTCTCCATTAGTCACTAATCCTTTCTCTACTCAACCTAAATCATACTACTCTTTCATATACAACTCAGATTCTCTAAAGATTTTATGGTATCAGAGCCAGGTTCCAAAGGATTTGAGTTCTAGTTTTGAAGCGTTGAGAAACAAGTTTGTAGCTTTGAAGCCATCCGTGGAAGATCAAAGCTCAAAGGTGTACATCTTGGTGCGTGTGTGGGTTCTAGACAAGTTCAGATCAGTTCTCACAAGATTCGTTGATTCAAGGTTCTGTCTATCTCAAGCTTTTGAAGTCAAGCTGTAAAGATGGAGAACATGAAGATGAAGGTGGCGATTACCTTTAAGGGGAACAACTACCTGGTTTGGTCTCGGCTAGTGAAGACCATCGTTGGAAGTAAGGGCTTGTGGAGTCATGTTACAACTGGTGAAGCTCCAAAGCTCATTACTCAAGGAGAAGGCCAAGAAGAGGTCTCAAGTGAAGCTGTAGAAAAGTGGCAGCAAGAGGACATGGTAGTTATGTCTGTTCTTCATGGGCCGTTGGAGTCGGCGATACTGGAGGCATACAGCTACTGTGAGACAGCCAAGGAGCTGTGGGACACTTTGAAGAAAGTGTATGGGAACACTTCAAACCTGAGCCGGGTCTTTGAGGTGAAGCAAGCCATCAACAACCTAGTGCAAGAAGACATGGAGTTCACCAAACATTTGGGGAGATTCAGGGCTTTGTGGTCCGAGCTAGAGATGTTGAGGCCAAGCACAACCGATCCAGATCAGTTGAATGAGAGACGCGAGCAAGACAAGGTGTTTGGGTTACTACTCACGCTGAGTCCTGCCTACTCCGGTCTCATTCAGCACATGTTAAGGTCTGATAAGCTCCCTGATCTTGAGGATGTATGCTCACAGATTCAGAAAGAGCAAGGCTCCATTGGATTTTTTGGAGGCAAAGGAGGTCTCTCATTGGCAAATCAAGCTGCTCAAACCGATCAGAATGAAGTTCCTCAAGCAAACAAGGCGGTTCATGGCAAGTATGAGGACAAGAGGTTCAATGGGAACTGTGATCACTGCAAGAAGTATGGGCACAAGAAGAGTCAGTGCTGGATCCTTCATCCTCACCTAAAGCCGGCTAAGTTCTTGAAAGAAAAAGAAGCAAGGGCACACATGACCGAGAGCTCCTCAGGGGCTGGTTCATCAAGCAGGGCAAATGAAGGAGATACGTGTGATGTGAGTCATGGGAAGTCACTTGTGGCTTACACAGGAGGGCCAAGCAACAATGACTACATCAGGAGATCAGACATGGACGCCCTCATCAAGATGCTCAAAGAAAATGGTAACAAAAGTAGTATCAACTATGGTTATTCATTTGGTGCATCCCTGATTGATAACATAACTGATAGTATTGAAAGTGATTCTAGAAGTACTAGGATTGAAAATGCATTCATCAACTTAAGGAAGGATTGTAAACAGGCTAGGATTCCTTATCAAGCTCACACTGCTAGTAATAGGTCTAAAGCATTGATAGTTGACTCTGGTGCATCTCATCACATGATAAGTGACACTAGATTGATTAAGGATATTGAGCCTGCAAATGGAAATGTAATGATTGCTAATGGTGATAAAATTCCCATAAAAGGGATAGGAAAACTTAAGTTATTTGAAAAAGAATCTAAAGCCTTCTATATGCCTGAGTTTACATCTAATCTATTGTCGGTTAAGAGATGTGCTACTGACTTACAATGCAATGTTATATTCAGTCCTAATGATGTAAAGTTTCAGGATATTAAAAGCAGCAAGGTGATTGGGAAAGGAGTTACTAAAGGAGAACTTTACTTACTTGAAGATCTTACTTCTGTTCCTAATCATTGTTGTTCATTTACATTTGCTTCTGATTCTGTCTCTAGTTTGAATAAGAATGCATTGTGGCATGCTAGACTAGGTCACCCTCATGCTAAACCTTTGAACTTGATGGTACCAGGTGTTATTTATGAGAATAAAGATTGTGAAGCTTGTATCTTAGGCAAGCATTGTAAGAATGTGTTCCCAAAATCTTCAACAGTTTATGAAAATTGCTTTGATTTGATTCATTCTGATGTGTGGACTGCACCTTGTTTGTCAAGGGATAATTATAAATACTTTGTCACATTCATTGATGAAAAATCCAAATACACCTGGTTAACCTTAATTCAAACCAAAGATAGGGTACTTGATGCATTTAAAAACTTTCAAGCTTATGTGACTAACCATTATCATGCAAAGATTAAAATTTTTAGATCAGATAATGGAGGAGAGTATACAAGCTTGGCGTTCAAGCAGCACCTAGCTCAGCATGGAATACTTCATCAAACTAGTTGCCCATATACCCCTCAGCAAAATGGTGTGGCTGAGAGAAAGAACAGGCATCTAATGGAAACGGCAAGGTCTCTCATGCTTCAAGCAAATGTTCCCAAGAAGTTTTGGAGTGATGCTGTCTCCACAGCATGTTATCTGATCAACAGGACTCCTACCAAAGTATTGAATGATCACGCTCCATTTGAGGTATTGAACAAACACAAGCCAGTTCTAGATTACTTGAGAATCTTTGGATGCTTGTGTTATGTGTTGATCCCGGGAGAGCTGCGCAACAAGCTTGAAGCTAGAAGCACCAAAGCCATGTTTATTGGGTATTCAACCACTCAAAAGGGTTATAGATGTTATGATCCTGTCACAAGAAGAGTACTTACATCTAGAGATGTAAAATTCATTGAATCCCGTGGGTATTACGATGAGAAGAATCAGGAAGACTTGAAGGATCTCACCTCAGATAAGGCTGGGGTGTTAAGGATTATCCTAGAGGGGCTAGGAATCAAGATGTCCCAGGATCAGAACTCTGGTCAAAGGGAACAACATGGAGACTCTCACCATGATTGTGAGGGGGGAAATGAGCCTGAAGTTCAAGAAAGTGGTCAAGAAGGAGCCGGCTTGAATGAGGAAAGAATGGAGACAAGTTTAGGTCGAGATGGAGATGGAGCCGGCTTGAATCAGGAACAAAGGGAGATGAGTTCAGGCTCTCACAATCACGGTGAGCAGGAACAAAGAGAAGTAGAAGCATCAGTTGAGGATGTAGAAGAAGAACTGGATGTTCAAGAGCAAGCAGTGAGAGTTCAACAACCAGAATTGAGGAGAAGCACAAGAGTGAGGAAGGATCCTTCCTCTTGGGTAAACACGAGAGTGTACTACAATGCCCAAGCAGTGGAGCATCCTTCTCAAGCTGTGTGCTCCTTTGCTCAATATCCTAAAGCACATTGCGCGTTTATGGTAAATCTGGATGAGGGTTATGTCCCAAGAAGCTATGAAGAGGCAATACAAGACAAGGAGTGGAAGGAATCAGTTGGAGCTGAGGCAGGAGCCATGATCAAGAATGATACATGGTATGAGAGTGAGTTACCAAAAGGGAAGAAGGCTGTGACTAGTAGATGGATATTCACAATCAAGTATAAGGCTGATGGAAAGATTGAGAGAAAGAAGTCAAGGCTAGTTGCAAGAGGTTTCACTCAAACCTATGGAGAAGATTACATAGAAACCTTTGCACCAGTAGCTAAACTACACACAATCCGGATTGTATTAAGCTTGGCTGTGAATCTTGGATGGGGGTTATGGCAAATGGATGTGAAGAATGCATTCTTACAAGGTGAACTTGAGGATGAAGTGTATATGCATCCACCTCCAGGCCTTGAACACTTAGTAAAGAGAGGAAATGTGTTGAGATTGAAGAAAGCTATCTATGGGCTGAAGCAATCACCAAGAGCTTGGTACAACAAGCTGAGCACTACTCTCAATGGCCGAGGCTTCAAGAAGTCTGAACTAGATCACACTCTCTTCACACTCACAACTCCCTCAGGAATGATTGCACTCCTTGTGTATGTTGATGATATCATCATCACAGGAAGTGATAAGGAAGGTATCATAGCAACCAAGGAGTTCCTTAAATCCATGTTTGAGATTAAAGACTTGGGAGAAATGAAATACTTTCTTGGAATTGAGATATGTAGATCCAAGGAAGGTTTATTCATGTCCCAAAGGAAGTATACACTTGATCTTTTGAAAGGTGCAGGTGCTTATGGAGGCAAGACAGCAAGGATGCCTATGGAGGATGGCTACAAAGTCCCACGAGAGGGGGAGATTGAAGACAGCAAACCTTATCAGGATCCTAAACTCTATAGAAAACTAGTTGGTAAATTGATTTACCTTACCATAACTAGACCTGACATTTGTTTTGCTGTGAATCAGGTGAGTCAACACATGCAAGTGCCTAAGGAACATCATTGGCGCATGGTGGAGAGGATCTTGATGTATCTCAACGGCTCACCTGATCAAGGAGTATGGATGGGTTGCAATGGGAGCACTGAAGTGGTTGGATACTGTGATGCGGATTGGGCTGGTGATAGAGCAGACAGGAGATCAACCACAGGCTATTGCACATTCATTGGAGGCAACTTGGTTACATGGAAGAGTAAGAAGCAGAAGGTGGTCTCTTGCTCAAGTGCAGAAGCTGAGTATAGAGCTATGCTGAAGCTTACCAACGAGCTGGTGTGGATCAAAGGCATCTTGAAGCATTTAGAGATTGATCAAGCCACACCAATGACAATGCATTGTGATAACCAAGCAGCTATCCACATTGCATCCAACTCGGTGTTCCATGAGAGAACCAAGCACATTGAAGTTGATTGCCACAAGGTGAGGCAGATGATCATCCTAGGAGTCATCTTGCCATGTTACACAAGGAGTGAAGATCAGTTGGCTGATGTGTTCACCAAGGCTGCAAGACAGAAGACAATGGAGTCCATTCACATCAGGTTGGGCCTCATTGATCTTGGGAAGAGAAGGAGCTGATCCCCTTTGGCTGTGAGGTCTTTACTCTTTTTCCCTCATCAAGGTTTTGTCCCAATGGGTTTTCCTTGGTGAGGTTTTTAATGAGGAAGATCTCATGGCTGTCCAAGCTTAGACTTTCACAAAGCTAAGCTTGAGGGGGAGTGTTAAGTTATGGAGATGATTAAGTGAAAGGATCAAGGGTTTACATGAGAAGAGAGGTCAAAGGAAGAGATGGAGTAGTTGTGTGAAGTTAAGAAGAAGTGTACGGATAGGACAAAGGCCGTACAACTTAGGTACCTTGGGAGGGAAGGCAAAGCTCACATCTATCCTAAAGTGGCCGATGACTCTACAAGAGGAAGAGGCTTTAGGATATGACCGTTAGAGGATAAGGTTGAGACGCGGCTCAAGCTGTTCCTAGCTGTAAAGTCAAAAGGAGCATCTGGGCAAAGATGCCTTTGGCATCAAGCGTGTAAAGCCTCACCTCCGTTCATTCAAATGAGGCGCGCCCCTTCTTGGTTTGACTACACATGCTTAGTCTTTAGGATTTGCTTTCACTATTACAAAACCCTCGTATGCTGATCCATATAAATATGTAATCTCTCCATAATAATAAATCAGACAGTTCTATCCTATCAATCTCTCTACACATTTCCATAATGATTCTCCATTAGTCACTAATCCTTTCTCTACTCAACCTAAATCATACTACTCTTTCATATACAACTCAGATTCTCTAAAGATTTTACCTCTTTCCCTTAGGCAGCTCACTCTCATACCATGTATCATTTTTGATCATAGCACCTGCTTCAGCTCCCACTGATTCTTTCCATTCCTTGTCTAACATAGCTTCTTCATAAGTCCTTGGTACATAACTCTCATCCAGACTAATCATAAAGGCATGATGCTCCTCTGGAAACTCAGCAAAGGAACACACAGCTTGAGAAGGATGCTCCACAGCCTGGGCATTGTAGTACACTCTCGTGTTTACCCAGTTGGAAGGATCCCTCTTTATCCTTGTGCTCCTCCGCAGGGTCTCAACGTATTCTTCAGCCTGAATATTATCTTGTGTTTCTTCTCCTAAGCCAGTAGGTTCTCCCTGCTCATTTCCATCTGACTGATCCTCACTCTCCTCTGTACCAGTAGACTGAACAACATTCTCTACTTCATGTGTCTCCTCATGATCATGCTGTCCTGAATCCTCTTGGTTTTGCTCCTGCTCCTCTGATTCAGATCCATTCCCCCTCTCATGATCAAGAGGGGTTGTTTCTCCAGCTTCTCCAGCTTGGTTAGAAGGTTCTCTCCTTTCTGGTTTCTGATCTTGGGATAATCCTATCCCTAGCCTCTCCAACAACACTCTCAGTGTTGTTGCCTTCTCTGTTGGAGCTCGGGACAGATCCTCTAGGTCTTCCCATTTCTTCTCCTCATAATATCCTTTAGACTCCACAAACTTCACTTCTCTGGATACCAAAACCCTCCTGGTTATTGGATCATAACATTTGTACCCTTTCTGAGTGATTGAGTACCCAATGAACATAGCTTTAGTACTCTTTGCTTCTAGCTTGTTCCTCCTCTCTCCGGGAACCATCACATAACATAAACACCCAAAGACTCTCAAATGATCAAGGTGTGGTTTAGTCTTGTTCAATACCTCAAAGGGAGACAGATTCTTTAGGATCTTGGTCGGAACTCTGTTGATGAGATAGCATGCAGTCTGAACAGCATCCCCCCAAAACCTCTTTGGAACATTTGCATGAAACATCATTGACCTTGCTACCTCCATCAAGTGCCTATTCTTTCTCTCAGCCACCCCATTCTGCTGTGGTGTGTAAGGACAGCTTGTCTGCTGCACAATCCCATGCTTTGCTAGATAACTCTTGAAAGCATTGCTAGTGTATTCTCCTCCATTATCAGATCTTAGCACCTTCACAGTAGCATTGTATTGATTAGTTACATATGCTTGGAAGTTCATAAAGGCTTCTAGGACTCTATCTTTAGAGGGAATCAAAGTGACCCATGTATACTTTGATTTCTCATCAATAAAAGTTACAAAGTACTTCTGGCTATCCCTAGACTCACACGGAGATGTCCACACATCTGAGTGAACTATATGAGATTTAAGGATGTAAATGATTATCTGAGTTTAGAAAGGATTATAGAAGAGAATAAGAGATTAAGAGACAGATTAGAGACTAATGGAGAATCATAATGAAATGAGTATAGAGAGAGATTGTTTAGAACTGTCTAATCTTATTATGAGATCAGGTTACAATATTTATAGAAGAGGCATTAGGGTTACAAGTCAAGAGAAAGCAGCACTAGTCATAAGCATGTGAAGTCAAGCCAAAGGGGAGCGTCCCTTTTGAATGAACGGATGGTAAGGCTCACACGCTTGGCCTTTACAGCCTGTCCACGGCCTGGATGGATAAGGCTCGTCCCACCCTTATCCCTAAACGGTCTGATCAGTCTTGAGACCTTCTATGTACTCTAGAGGCTTTACTCACCCATCTCCTTCTTCCTTCATGTTTCCTCAGATGTACGGCCAAGCCCCTGTCCGTACATAGGCCGTACTGTCCGTACTCTTTCCATCACTTGCTTAGCTCTTCCTCTCCTTCTCATAATGACTTCCTCATCTCAACACTCCCCCTCAAGCTTAGCTTTGTGAAAGCCTAAGCTTGGATGGCTATGAGATCTTCCTCATTAAAAACCTCACCAAGAAAAACCCATTGGGACAAAACCTTGATGAGGGAAAAAGAGTAAAGACCTCACAGCCAAGAGGATCAGCTCCTTCCCTTCCCAAGATCAATGAGGCCCAACCTGATATGAATGGACTCCATTGTCTTCTGTCTTGCAGCCTTGGTGAACACATCAGCCAACTGATCTTCACTCCTTGTGTAACATGGCAAGATGACTCCTAGAATGATCATTTGCCTCACCTTGTGGCAATCGACTTCAATGTGCTTGGTTCTCTCATGAAACACCGAGTTGGATGCAATGTGAATGGCTGCTTGGTTATCACAATGCATTGTCATTGGCGTGGCTTGATCAATCTCCAAATGCTTCAAGATACCTTTGATCCACACCAACTCGTTGGTAAGCTTTAGCATAGCTCTATACTCAGCTTCTGCACTTGAGCAAGAGACCACCTTCTGCTTCTTACTCTTCCATGTCACCAAGTTGCCTCCAATGAATGTGCAATAGCCTGTGGTTGATCTCCTGTCTGCTCTATCACCAGCCCAATCTGCATCACAGTATCCAACCACTTCAGTGCTTCCATTGCAACCCATCCATACTCCTTGATCAGGTGAGCCGTTGAGATACATCAAGATCCTCTCCACCATGCGCCAATGATGCTCCTTAGGAACTTGCATGTGTTGACTCACCTGATTCACAGCAAAACAAATGTCAGGTCTAGTTATGGTAAGATAAATCAATTTGCCAACTAGTTTTCTATAGAGTTTAGGATCCTGATAAGGTTTGCTGTCTTCAATCTCCCCCTCTCGTGGGACTTTGTAGCCATCCTCCATAGGCATCCTTGCAGTCTTGCCTCCATAAGCACCTGCACCTTTCAAAAGATCAAGTGTATACTTCCTTTGGGACATGAATAAACCTTCCTTGGATCTACATATCTCAATTCCAAGAAAGTATTTCATTTCTCCCAAATCTTTAATCTCAAACATGGATTTAATGAACTCCTTGGTTGCTATGATGCCTTCCTTATCACTTCCTGTGATAATGATATCATCCACATGTTGAGATGAGAGAGTAACTTTAGAGTTTTACTGTGGTAACTTTATTTTAACCACAGTAACTACTTGGGAAGTTACCTGAAGTGATGAGAAGGTAACTTGGTGAAGAGAGGAGTTGAAACTCGTCCAAGGAGGGTAAGGGATAAGGTTTCTCTTGGCTGGAAAGGATAAGCATCTTTACAGCAAGTGACAGCCTGTCCAAGCATGTGAAGCATCTCAGCCTAGTATTTCTATTGACTTCACATGCTTATAGGTCTAGATTGAATACACTGAACCTAGACATGATTGTAATCTCTTTATAGCTTGTAATCTCTCATCTGAATCAATTAATGGAGTTTTGAGTCTCTCTCTCTCTTGTTCTTAATCTCCAATCTCTTTAATTCTCAGATTAAACTTAATCACTCTTTAAATCACAAAATTTAATATGGTATCAGAGCCAGGTTGCTTTAAAAGGAGAGAGTGATTTCGTTTTTCCAAATGTTCTTGAGTGTTCTTGAGTGTTCTTGAGAGTTCTTGAGATTTTTTTCAAGAGCTAGATCCTTTAAAAGTCAAGTTTGTGTCTGTTGGTGTTTCTTTTGGAGAGTCAGCTTCAAGGGAGTCCCTTTAGGTGTTTGACAAGGTCAGAAGAGGTGTCTAGCTTGTGGTTAAGCTTGGCGTGAGAGATTAGAAGCATTTGAGGGAAGATCTAGGCTAAAGAAAATGGAGCTGCTTCAATCTGGTACAACAAGGCGTGAAGAGAAGAAAGAGAGAGGGAATGAGTGGGGGTGGTTCTCACAAATGAAAACAACTCTGAAAAGGTGTGGAGTTTGGAGAAACCATGAGAAGGAAGAGTCTTTGAAGGGTAAAGCTGCTGAGAAAGATCAGACAGCAAGAGAAACAAGTGGAGATTGCTTTAGTCTTGAAGAAAGTACACTGCTTGAGAAGATTGAAGATGTTTATGAGAACAAGATCAGTCTTAGGGGAGTGTATGAAGTCAAGAAGGTGATTAGTGAAGTTAAACCAGGAAGAGAAGGGTTTAATAACCATGTGAGGAAGCTACAACATTTGTGGGTTGAGCTACAAGGGTTGAGATCCCATGTGGATGGGGATACTACACAAGAGCAAGCGACAGTCTTGAAGCTCTTGGCGAGCATGGAGTCATCATATGGGTGGCTGGTGGAGATGGTTCTAAGAGGGGAACAGCTTCCGGAAATGGAAGAGGTCTGTGTGCTTATAAGAAGGGCGTATGAGATAATGAGAGATGATGAGAGGCTAACCATGAGTAGGAGTGAGAGCTCATGGAAGCCAACTGGGAGTAGGAGTGAGAGCTTCCATAAGCTAACCATGAGTAGGAGTGAGAGCTCATGGAGGCTAACCGGGAGTAGGAGTGAGGGCTTCCGGAAGAAGAGAAGGTGCAGAATGCTATCCAAAGCTTCTATCAACATAGGAAAGGGTAGGAAGAGAGTTGTGGGAGAGTGTTCTTACTCAGCCTACATTGGGGAATCAGTAGAAGACAGTGGGGTGTTAAAAGAGCAGGAGAAAGGGAGTGGAGCTGATGATCGCATCACCAGGAAGGAATGGAGAGTGTTCATGGAGCAAGTACAAGCCTTAGCAGCAAGCAGGAAGCATGCTACACAATCCGGAGCTTCTAAACCCATTGTGATTGATTCTGGAGCAAGTCATCATATGATCAGTGATAGGAGGCTTATAAGTGAGATCAAGGCTGCAACAGGGAGTGTTATGATAGCTAATGGTGCCATGATCCCAATAGAAGGAGTGGGAAAGCTAAAACTGTTTGAAAAGGACACGGCTGCCTTCTACATGCCTCAGTTCACTTCAAATCTATTATCTGTGAAGAAAGCTACCATTGATCTTGATTGTCAAGTAGTATTCAGACCTGATGAAGTGGAGTTTCAAGATTTGAAAACTGGGAGAGTCATTGGCAGAGGAGACAGCAAGAATCAGCTATACCACCTCAACTTGGCTAAGACCTCTAATCCCTTTGATTCTATTTGCTTGAGTAGTACTGCTGAGAAGATTGATAGTATTACTTGGCATGCTAGATTAGGACATCCTCATGCTCGTGCCATTGAATTGATAATCCCTAATATGTCATTCAATCACTTGAATTGTGAAGCATGCATATTAGGAAAGCATTGTAGGACTGTTTTCCCAACATCTGAGACTACTTATGAGCATTGCTTTGATCTAGTTCACTCTGATGTGTGGACCGCTCCATGCATGTCTAGAGACAGCCATAAATACTTTGTGACATTCATTGATGAGAAGTCTAAGTATACATGGCTCACATTGCTTCCATCTAAAGATAGGGTGCTAGAAGCTTTTATGAACTTCCAAGCATATGTATCTAATCAATACAATGCCACTGTGAAGGTACTGAGATCAGACAACGGAGGTGAATACATCAGCAATGCCTTTAAGAGTCATCTAGCCAAGCATGGGATTGTGCATCAGACCAGTTGTCCCTACACACCACAGCAGAATGGTGTAGCTGAGAGGAAGAATAGGCACTTGATGGAGGTTGCTAGGTCGATGATGTTTCATACAAATGTCCCAAAACGTTTTTGGGGAGATGCTGTACAGACTGCTTGCTATCTCATCAACCGGGTCCCAACAAAGATACTGAAGAATCTGTCTCCATTTGAGGTACTGAATAAGAGCAAGCCTTTTATTGATCACCTACGAGTATTTGGGTGTGTATGCTATGTCATGACTCCAGGAGAACAGAGAAACAAGCTGGAGGCAAAGAGTACTAAGGCTATGTTCATTGGATACTCTATCACTCAGAAGGGATACAAGTGCTATGATCCTGAAGCAAGGAGAGTGATGGTATCTAGAGAAGTGAAGTTTATTGAATCAAAAGGGTATTATGAAGAAAAGGAGTGGGAAAATCTGAAGGATTTGTCTCAAGCCCCATCTGATAGAGCAACAACACTGAGGGTGCTGTTGGAGAAGCTAGGGATAGGGTTATCCCAGGATCAGGAATCTGGAAGAAGAGAGTCTTCCAATCCGACTAGTGAAACTGAAAGAACAACTCCTCTTGATCATGAGAGGGGGAATGGAACTGAATCTCATGAGCAAGTGCAAAATCAAGAAGATTCAGGCCAGCATAATCAAGAGGTGACACAGGAAGTAGAGAGTGGTGCTCAGTCTAGTGGAGATGGGCAAAGAGAGTCTACTGGCTCAGATGAGAGTGGAGAGTGGGAAGGAGATCCTAATGGGTCAAATGAGAGTGGTGCTCAATCAAGTGAAGATGGGCAAGAGCCACAAGAAGAACAAGTTCAGGAGCTAAGGAGGAGCACAAGGGTGAAGAGAGATGCTTCCAACTGGGTAAACACGAGAGTGTACTACAATGCCCAGGCTGTGGAGCATCCTTCTCAAGCTATGTGTTCCTTTGCAGAGTTTCCGGACGAGCATACAGCCTTCACAGTAAGCTTGGATGAGAGCTATATTCCAAGGACATATGAAGAAGCTATGGCTTTAAAGGAGTGGAGAGATTCAGTTGCTGATGAGTCCGGAGCCATGATTAAGAATGAAACGTGGTATGAGAGTGAACTGCCTAAAGGGAAGAAGGCAGTGACTAGTAAATGGGTGTTCACAATCAAGTTTCATCCTGATGGGAGAATAGAGAGGCGCAAATCTAGGTTGGTGGCAAGAGGATTTACTCAGACATATGGTGAGGACTATGTTGAGACCTTTGCTCCTGTGGCTAAACTTCATACTATCAGGATTGTATTATCTTTAGCTGTGAATCTTGAGTGGGATTTGTGGCAAATGGATGTGAAGAATGCATTCCTTCAAGGAGAGTTGGAAGATGAAGTATACATGCATCCACCACCAGGTCTTGAACATCTAGTAAAGAATGGTAATGTGTTGAGGTTGAGGAAAGCTATCTATGGTCTCAAGCAGTCTCCAAGGGCGTGGTACAACAAGTTGAGTACTACACTGAATGGGAGAGGGTTCAGAAAGTCAGAATTGGATCACACTCTCTTTACCCTAACCACCTCATCTGGTATTGTGGTGTTGCTTGTGTATGTGGATGATATCATCATCACAGGCAGTGATAAGGAAGGCATCAAGGCTACAAAGGAGTATCTCAAGGCAAGCTTTGAGATTAAAGACTTGGGGGAAATGAAGTATTTTCTTGGGATTGAGATATGCAGATCAAAGGAAGGATTGTTTATGTCCCAAAGGAAGTATGTGATTGATCTCTTGAAGGGAGCAGATGCCTATGGAGGAAAGACAGCCAAGATGCCAATGGAGGATGGTTACAAGGTTCCACGTGAGGGGGAGATTGAGGATAGCAAGCCGTTCCATGATCCTAAGCTATATAGGAAGCTGGTGGGGAAGTTGATTTATCTTACCATTACTAGACCTGATGTGTGTTTTGCGGTGAATCAAGTCAGTCAACACATGCAAGTTCCTAAGGAGCACCATTGGCGGATGGTGGAAAGGATCTTGATGTATCTGAATGGAACTACTGGTCTTGGAGTATGGATGGGATGTAACAAGAGTACTGAGGTTGTAGGCTACTGTGATGCAGATTGGGCTGGAGACCGAGCAGACAGAAGATCAACCACAGGCTATTGTACATTCATTGGTGGTAACTTGGTCACTTGGAAGAGTAAGAAGCAGAAGGTAGTGTCTTGCTCCAGTGCTGAGGCCGAGTATAGAGCAATGCTGAAGCTTACAAATGAGCTAGTGTGGATAAAAGGGATTTTGAAGCATCTGGAGATTATTCAAGCAACGCCAATGACAATGCATTGTGATAATCAAGCAGCTATCCACATTGCATCTAATTCTGTGTTCCATGAGAGAACAAAGCACATTGAGGTTGATTGTCACAAGGTGAGGCAGATGATGATTCTTGGGGTGATTCTACCTTGTTATACTCGGAGTGAGGATCAGTTAGCAGATGTGTTCACAAAGGCAGCAAGGCAAAAGACAATGGAGTCCATACACATAAGGTTAGGACTCATTGATCTCTCGCCTAAGGACTAGTCTATACACTCTCCTGATCATGTGATCTCTACTCTTTCCTCATTAAGGTTTTGTCCCAATGGGTTTTCCTTAATGAGGTTTTAATGAGGGAGATCTCATGGTTCTTCCAAGCTTGACTTGTTCCACATGGTCAAGCTTGAGGGGGAGTGTTGAGATGAGAGAGTAACTTTAGAGTTTTACTGTGGTAACTTTATTTTAACCACAGTAACTACTTGGGAAGTTACCTGAAGTGATGAGAAGGTAACTTGGTGAAGAGAGGAGTTGAAACTCGTCCAAGGAGGGTAAGGGATAAGGTTTCTCTTGGCTGGAAAGGATAAGCATCTTTACAGCAAGTGACAGCCTGTCCAAGCATGTGAAGCATCTCAGCCTAGTATTTCTATTGACTTCACATGCTTATAGGTCTAGATTGAATACACTGAACCTAGACATGATTGTAATCTCTTTATAGCTTGTAATCTCTCATCTGAATCAATTAATGGAGTTTTGAGTCTCTCTCTCTCTTGTTCTTAATCTCCAATCTCTTTAATTCTCAGATTAAACTTAATCACTCTTTAAATCACAAAATCTAATACCACATACACAAGAAGTGCAATCATACCTGAGGGAGTTGTGAGTGTGAAGAGAGTGTGGTCTAGTTCAGACTTCTTGAAGCCACGGCCATTCAGAGTAGTGCTCAGCTTGTTGTACCAAGCCCTTGGTGATTGCTTCAGCCCATAGATAGCTTTCTTCAATCTTAACACATTCCCTTTCTTCACTAAGTGTTCTAGGCCTGGAGGTGGATGCATATATACTTCATCCTCAAGTTCACCTTGTAAGAATGCATTCTTCACATCCATTTGCCATAACCCCCATCCAAGATTCACAGCCAAGCTTAATACAATCCTTATGGTATGTAGTTTAGCTACTGGTGCAAAGGTCTCTATGTAATCTTCTCCATAAGTTTGAGTGAAACCTCTTGCTACTAGCCTTGACTTCTTCCTCTCAACCTTTCCATCAGCCTTATACTTGATTGTGAATATCCATTTACTACTCACAGCCTTCTTCCCTTTTGGTAACTCACTCTCATACCATGTATCATTCTTGATCATGGCTCCTGCCTCAGCTCCAACTGATTCCTTCCATTCTTTATCCATGATTGCTTCTTCATAGCTTCTTGGAATATAGTTCTCATCCAAGTTAATCATGAACGCACAATGTTCTTCAGGGTATTGAGCAAAGGAACACACAACTCGAGAAGGATCCTCCACAGCTTGGGCATTGTAGTACACTCGCGTGTTTACCCAAGAAGAAGGATCCTTTCTAATCCTTGTGCTTCTCCTCAATGTTGAGAAGGCTTCTTGACGAGAGCACTTGGCGGTTAATCAAGAAGAGGAGCAGACTGGTTTGTGAAGCAAGATGGAGGATGGTGAAGCAATCACCAAGGCGGCCAAAGCAGAGCAGCCTTGATACTACAGACTGAACCATCCGATCATGAAGCTTTAGAACTAGGTGGAGACTCTAGAAGGAGAAGCAGCCAAGGCTCCACAAGTTCTTGATACTCTTGGTGCGAGTATGATCTGATGGTTCCATATGAAGCTAGAAGAAGGTCAGACCGTGAGAAGAGTACAAGATGAAGGGTGATGAGCAAGGGAAGATGTGATCAACCTTGCATCACAAGAAGAGGCCATGATCCAGAGTCTTTGTGTCCCTTACATTGTTGGTAAGGCACAAAGACTCACTGGCCAATCCCTAGGCCTTGGAGGCTTTACTCTTTTTCCCTCATCAAGGTTTTGTCCCAAAGGGTTTTCCTTGGTGAGGTTTTTAATGAGGAAGTTCTTCAAGGTTCCAAGCTTGACTTAGGATCAGCTAGAGTCAAGCTTGAGGGGGAGTGTTAACTTGAAGAGAAGAAGTGGAGAAGCAAAAGTGATGAGTTGAGTTGGTGCTTGTGCAAAGACACGGCAAGATCTTCAGAGATTGTATGTTAAGGCTTTGGGAGAGTCTTAAGGCTTTAGAAGTGGTCTGATGAGTGTGCAAAGATAGGGTTAAGTCCAGGAGGGACTTAGACACCATTTAGAGAAGATTTGGGTCAGACAGTAACTCCAAAGTTACCACAGTAACTTTGGAGAGTTACCACAGTAAGATTGGAGAAGGTTGGGCAAGTTGGTGTAAAAGTGAATAGTGAATCACTAGTCACTATTCAGGTTGACTATTCACTATTTGGATCACTATTCAGGATGTGAGGCACCAAGGTTTGAATCTAGTCAAAGGGAATCAAGAAGATGCTGTGTGGAGCTGATTGGTTACTTTGGGGCATGGACAGGCTGGCTATTGCTGTAAAGGAAGAGCAGCCACGACCATGCACCTAGACTGATCTGTAGACAGATACAAAGGAGCCTAAGGAGAGCCAATCACAGCACAGCCTTGTTTGAATTAAAGTGAGCCAGCTTAGCTCATCCAATCAGCACACATCACTCAGATCACTTCTAAAGCCTTAAGACTCTCCCAAAGCCTTAACATACAATCTCTGAAGATCTTGCCGTGTCTTTGCACAAGCACCAACTCAACTCATCACTTTTGCTTCTCCACTTCTTCTCTTCAAGTTAACACTCCCCCTCAAGCTTGACTCTAGCTGATCCTAAGTCAAGCTTGGAACCTTGAAGAACTTCCTCATTAAAAACCTCACCAAGGAAAACCCTTTGGGACAAAACCTTGATGAGGGAAAAAGAGTAAAGCCTCCAAGGCCTAGGGATTGGCCAGTGAGTCTTTGTGCCTTACCAACAATGTAAGGGACACAAAGACTCTGGATCATGGCCTCTTCTTGTGATGCAAGGTTGATCACATCTTCCCTTGCTCATCACCCTTCATCTTGTACTCTTCTCACGGTCTGACCTTCTTCTAGCTTCATATGGAACCATCAGATCATACTCGCACCAAGAGTATCAAGAACTTGTGGAGCCTTGGCTGCTTCTCCTTCTAGAGTCTCCACCTAGTTCTAAAGCTTCATGATCGGATGGTTCAGTCTGTAGTATCAAGGCTGCTCTGCTTTGGCCGCCTTGGTGATTGCTTCACCATCCTCCATCTTGCTTCACAAACCAGTCTGCTCCTCTTCTTGATTAACCGCCAAGTGCTCTCGTCAAGAAGCCTTCTCAACACTCCCCCTCAAGCTTGACCATGTGGAACAAGTCAAGCTTGGAAGGAGAGCTTCTTGATCATCCATCTTTGCTCACTGCTGTCCACCTTCGTAAACCAGCATCTTTGTGATCATTGAAGTCTTCTCAACACTCAATACAGGTTGTTCTTGCACTTGAACCTGCTCATCTTGTATATGCGGTTCTTGTGCTTCACTGTGATGTTCTTCATCTCCTTGGTCTTGCTCACCTTGATGATGAGAACCTGAGTTGAACTCTTCTCCTTCTTCACTCAAGCCGACTCCTTCTTGGCCATTTTCTTGAGTTTCAGGTTCACTTCCCCCCTCATGATCAAGGTGAGGTGTTTGAGCAGCTCTTCTTGGTTCATTTGAGCTCTCTTCTGGTTGTCTACTTCTTGTGGACTGATCCTGATTCATCTTGATACCAAGACCTTCCAAGATCACTCTTAAGACTCCAGCCTTATCTGATGTAAGATCCCTCAAGTCTTCTTGATTCTTCTCTTCATAGTATCCTCTTTCTTCAATGAACTTCACATCTCTAGATACAAGTACCCTTCTAGCTTCTGGATCATAACACTTATATCCTTTTTGAGTTGTTGAGTAGCCAATGAACATTGCCTTTCTGCTTCTTGCTTCTAGCTTGTTCCTCAACTCTCCTGGTACCAACACATAACACAAGCATCCAAACACTCTCATATATGTCAAAGATGGCTTGCGCTGGTTCAGTACCTCAAACGGTGCTTGATCCTTCAATACCCTTGTAGGTATTCGGTTGATTAGATAGCAAGCAGTGGATACAGCATCACTCCAGAATCTTTTAGGTACATTAGCTTGGAACATTAATGACCGAGCCACCTCCATCAAGTGCCTGTTCTTCCTCTCAGCTACACCATTCTGTTGTGGTGTGTAGGGGCAGCTTGTTTGATGAAGTATTCCATGATGATCTAGATGACTTTTGAACGCATAGCTTGTGTATTCTCCTCCATTATCTGATCTCAAAATTTTAATCTTAGCATGATAATGGTTAGTCACATAAGCTTGAAAGTTCTTGAATGCATCTATCACCCTATCTTTTGATGGAATTAGTGTTAACCAGGTGTATTTAGATTTTTCATCAATGAATGTGACAAAGTACTTATGATTATCTCTAGAGAAAATAGGTGCAGTCCACACATCAGTATGAATCAAATCAAAGCAATTTTCATAAGCAGTAGATGTTCTTGGAAATACATTCTTACAATGCTTGCCTAAAATGCAAGCTTCACACTTATCATTTTCAAAAACCACACCTGGTAACATCAAGTTTAAAGCCCTCTCATGGGGATGACCTAGTCTAGCATGCCACAATGCATTTTTATTCAAACTAGAAGCAGAAGTAAATGAGCAGTTATGATTGGAAACAGGATCAAGCTTCTCAAGCATATATAACTCTCCCTTTGTAACTCCTTTTCCAATCAGTTGGCTGCTTTCAATATCCTGAAACTTCACATCATTAGGACTGAATATAACATTGCAATTCAAATCAGTAGTGCATTTCTTAACTGAAAGTAGATTTGATGTGAATTCAGGAATGTAAAATGCTCTAGTAGTCTTATCAAATAGCTTTAAGTTTCCTATTCCCTTAATAGGTATCTTATCTCCATTTGCAATCATCACACATCCATTAGTAGGTTCTATGTCTTTAATCAGGTTGGTGTCACTAATCATATGATGAGATGCACCTGAATCTATAATCAATGGTTTGGATGCATTGCTAGCATGATGGCAGATACAATTTGATCTATATGCATTCATCCTAGCATTTCTATCAATGCACTGCTCAATTCCAGCCTTACTATCATTCCTAGCAATCTCAGCCTTACTGTGAGTCATTTCTATAGTCCTAGCAATCATAGAAGCACCAAATGAATACCCATGAATGTTACCATTATCCTTGAGCATTTTGATGAGTGCATCCATCTCGGACCTCCTGATGAAGTCTTGATCATTGCCTCGGGGGTTGATGGCTCCAGTATAAGTCTTTTCCATTCCCTTCACGGTTCTCCACTTCAGTTCCTCGGTTGGATGGCCCTGCTCCACTTGATCCTTCAGTCATGTGAGCTCTTGCCTCTTTCTCCTTTATGAACTTAGCCGGCTTCAAGTGGGGATGGAGTATCCAGCACTGAATCTTCTTGTGCCCATACCTCTTGCAATGATCACAATTCCCATTGAACTTCTCATACTTGTTGTAGCCAGCTTTGTTGGCTTGAGGAGGTTCTTCACGGTCAGATTGCACAGCATTTGCAAGAGATAAGTCTCCCTTGCCTCCAAACAAGCCCATTGAGCCCTGCTCCCTTTGTATCTGAGCACACACCTCCTCAAGGTCAGGTAATTTCTCGGACCTTAGCATGTGCTGAATGAGACCATTGTAGCTTGCATTCAATGTGAGCAGCAACCCAAAGACCTTGTCCTGCTCACGCCTCTCATTTAGAAGCTCTGGATCAACTGTGCTTGGCCTCAACATCTCCAGCTCAGACCACAGTGTCCTGAACCTCCCCAAATGCTTTGTAAACTCCATGTCATCTTGGGTTAACTCGTTGATTGCCTTCTTGACTTCAAACACTCGGTTCAGGTTAGAAACATTTCCATACACCTTCTTCAGAGTGTCCCACAGCTCCTTGGCTGTCTCACAGTAGCTATAAGCATCTAGGATAGCCGGTTCCAACGAGGCATGAAGAACTGACATCACCATCATGTCTTCTTGTTGCCACTTCTCCACAACACTCTCCTCGGAGCTCTCTGCGTCACCCTCTTGAGTAATCGCCCTTGGAGCTTCACCAGCTGTGATATGCTTCCACAAACCCTTGCTTCCCACAGCAGTCTTCACCATCCTAGACCAGACTAGGTAGTTGCTTCCTTTGAATGTCACCGCGACCTTCATCTTCAAAACACTTTCCATCTTGAACAGCTTGACGTCTACAGCTTGAACACCCTACTAGATCTTGTACTGAGAACCCACACTGCCCTCTAGAACAAAGATTTACCCTTGAGTCTTCAAATGAACCTCCCACGGATCACCAAGACACACGCAAAGTACCTTGAGCTTTTGAACTCTCAAGAAACTCTCAAACACACTCACTTGTTCTCTTAAAGTTTCAAACTTGAATCCTTTAAGAAAGTCACTCACGAACTCAGATTTTAATCAACCTGGCTCTGATACCATATGAGATTTAAGGATGTAAATGATTATCTGAGTTTAGAAAGGATTATAGAAGAGAATAAGAGATTAAGAGACAGATTAGAGACTAATGGAGAATCATAATGAAATGAGTATAGAGAGAGATTGTTTAGAACTGTCTAATCTTATTATGAGATCAGGTTACAATATTTATAGAAGAGGCATTAGGGTTACAAGTCAAGAGAAAGCAGCACTAGTCATAAGCATGTGAAGTCAAGCCAAAGGGGAGCGTCCCTTTTGAATGAACGGATGGTAAGGCTCACACGCTTGGCCTTTACAGCCTGTCCACGGCCTGGATGGATAAGGCTCGTCCCACCCTTATCCCTAAACGGTCTGATCAGTCTTGAGACCTTCTATGTACTCTAGAGGCTTTACTCACCCATCTCCTTCTTCCTTCATGTTTCCTCAGATGTACGGCCAAGCCCCTGTCCGTACATAGGCCGTACTGTCCGTACTCTTTCCATCACTTGCTTAGCTCTTCCTCTCCTTCTCATAATGACTTCCTCATCTCAACAAACTAGATCAAAGCAATGCTCATATATAGTCTCTGATGCTGGAAAGACAGTCCTACAATGCTTTCCTAATATGCATGCTTCACACTCCAAGTGATTAAATGACATATTAGGCATGATTAACTCAATTGCACGAGCATGAGGATGTCCTAATCTAGCATGCCACGTCATACTATCACACCTATCAGCAGCACTACTCAGGCACATAGAGTTAATGGGATTAAGAGTCTTAGCTGTTTGGAGATGATATAAGTGATGCTTGCTATCCCCTCTGCCAATAACTCTTCCAGTCTTCAAATCTTGAAACTCAACTTCATTTGGCCTGAATACTACTTGACAATCCAGATCAATTGTAGCTTTCTTAACAGATATCAGATTTGAAGTGAACTGAGGCAGATATAAGGCGGTTGAGCTCTTCTCAAACAGCTTGAGGTTTCCCATTCCTTCTACTGGGATCTGAGCGCCATTAGCTATGGTAACACACCCTGTTGCAGCCCTGACATCACTTATCAGACTCCTATCACTGATCATATGATGTGTTGCTCCAGAATCAATTATGATAGGTTTAGAGGCTGTGTAGGAATCGCCTTGCTTCTCACTTGCAGCTAGAGCACCTTGCTTCTTTCTTGCAACCAGTTCATACACACACTTAACAAACTCATCCCATTCTTTCTTTGTGATTGGATCCTCTCCTCCTTTGGTCTCCTGCCTCCTTGTACTTACACCATCTTCTACTGATTCTCCCAAGTAAGCTGAGTATGAACACTCTCCTATAACCATCTGCTGAAGTATATCCTTGATTCTCTTCAAGATCACACTCATCCTGTCACTTAAGTGCTCAGACTCGCTACCCTTTCTCCATGCCCTTCTCTTCATTAACCACTCCTTAGAAAGTTTTCTCAACCTTCCCTTCTTACAGCTTGTACCTCCCTTCCATCTTTCTGGTTTCCTGTTTATCTCCCACACATCACAAGTGTGTTTAACAAGCTCACATACCTCTTCCATAAGGAAGCCAAAGATCACATCTTGCTTCCTCCTTTCTTGACCACATCTCGGATTTGATGTGTGTGCCTTCACCACATCTAACTCTGACCATACTTCTCTCAGCCTTCCCACAAGCTGATAACACTCATCCCTTCCTTGTCTCAAGCCGCGGATCATCCCTTTGTCCTCAACGACTCTTACAGGCTTGGACTTGCCTAAAGTTGCTTCAATCTCACTCTTTGTAGTGTCTCCTTGAACAACTTCATTTCCCAGATTCAGACCTCTTGTCTGACCTTCTTCAGTAGCCATTTCCATGAAAGGTTTCCCCTTTCCATGACTGCTCCATAACCCACAGCTTTCCAAAGCTCCCTTTATCCATCTTGAACACACTCCATCCATTTCTTCTTCACGCCCCAAAGATTTACTAAACCTGTGCTTCATCTCCTGTTGAGGTTGCTTGAATCGACCAGACAACCTCCCAAATACCCAGAAACTGAAGAACAGCTCAAGAACAGCAAGAACACACAACAGATTCTCGCAAATCACCACTCCCTTCCTTGCCAACCTGGCTCTGATACCATATACACTTTTGTGTATGTAGAGTGATGAATAAATATCAAGAGATGATTAGTGTAGATTTGGAGATTTAAGAGAGACTAAGAGAATAAAGAACAAGAGAGAATACTCAAAACTCCATTAATTGATTCAGATGAGAGATTACAAGCTATAAAGAGATTACAATCATGTCTAGGTTCAGTGTATTCAATCTAGACCTATAAGCATGTGAAGTCAATAGAAATACTAGGCTGAGATGCTTCACATGCTTGGACAGGCTGTCACTTGCTGTAAAGATGCTTATCCTTTCCAGCCAAGAGAAACCTTATCCCTTACCCTCCTTGGACGAGTTTCAACTCCTCTCTTCACCAAGTTACCTTCTCATCACTTCAGGTAACTTCCCAAGTAGTTACTGTGGTTAAAATAAAGTTACCACAGTAAAACTCTAAAGTTACTGTCTCAGCCTCAACACTCTATTGAACCTCAAAGCTTCATCTCTTCACTTCTTGGTCTTCTTCTCAACAACAAGGAGATAAAACAGCAAAGATTATAAGATTTAAGGATGTAAATGATTATCTGAGTTTAGAAAGGATTATAGAAGAGAATAAGAGATTAAGAGACAGATTAGAGACTAATGAAGAATCATAATGAAATGAGTATAGAGAGAGATTGTTTAGAACTGTCTAATCTTTATTAAGGGATGAGATTACATATATATAGGTCCATACACTTAGGGTTTTCGAAATCATAAGCATGTAGAGTCAAAGGGGAGCCTAAGCTTTAATTTGAACCGGCCAATAGGTGTCTCCACACGTTTGAAGCATCTTTCTTATCCAAGACCAGATGCTCTTCCTTTCCAGCCCTTGCCAGCCTGTCCTAGCTGATAGCTTTAGTGATGTTAAGAGTAATCTGAGTGTTTAGAGAAGATTAGAATGAGTTTAGAAAAGATTAAAGTCTGAAATAAGATTTGGAGTCTAGAGAGAGTTTTAGAAAGACTAAGAGAGACTCATAACTTGCTTTATTGTATTAATGAGAGTGTTTACAACTTTATAAGAGAGGAGACTAGGGTTTTCGTAGCTAAGAGGATAAGGTAAGCATGTGGAGTCAATGGACATTTCAAACTTGTCCAATGAGGTGAGCCGCGCGTGTGAGCCTTCATTAGCTGGCTCATACCTTTTGCTTTTCCGTGTCCAGCTGTGCCAGCCTGTCCAAGACTCTCCCTTATCCTTTCCAACGGTCTGATCCATCCACAAAGGCCAAGGTAACTTCTCCTCTTTACTTAATTAACTCGGATAACTTGTGGTGAGGTTTGGTTGAGCTTTGGTCGATCCTATCTTGTACGGCCTGTCCGGCCATGTACGGCCTTGTACGGACAGGCTGATCCCAAAGCTCCCAAACCTTCCTATCCTTCCTCTTCTTCATTCTACTCAACCCTCATCTCCATTCTTCACTTGACACTCTTCATCTCAACACTCCCCCTCAAGCTTAGCTTTGTGAAAGACTAAGCTTGGACAGCCATGAGATCTTCCTCATTAAAAACCTCACTAAGGAAACCCATTGGGACAAAACCTTAATGAGGGAAAAAGAGTAAAGATCTCATGACTAAGGGGATCAGCTGCGTCTCTTCCCAAGATCAATGAGGCCCAATCTGATATGAATGGACTCCATTGTCTTTTGCCTTGCAGCCTTGGTGAATACATCAGCCAACTGATCTTCACTCCTAGTATAACATGGCAAGATGACTCCTAGGACAATCATCTGCCTCACCTTGTGGCAATCAACCTCAATGTGCTTTGTTCTCTCATGGAACACCGAGTTGGAGGCTATGTGAATGGCGGCCTGGTTGTCACAATGCATTGTCATTGGAGTGTCTTGTGCTATCTCCAAATGCTTCAAGATGCCCTTGATCCAAACTAGCTCGTTTGTAAGCTTCAGCATTGTTGAGATGTGTTGAGGTATATGTGAAGGCATTGAGGAGTTAAGGACATGAGAAAGCTAAGGAGTGAAAGGAAAGGGAGTGAAGAGTGAGCTAAGGCATGGTACGGACGGGCCATCCGTACACTGACCGTACCAAGGTAAAACTAGGATGGTAACTTCACCGAGTAACTCGTATGGACCGAGGTGAAGTTACACTTGACCAAAAGCTTATCCAGACGTTGGAGTTGTGAGATTTAAGGATGTAAATGATTATCTGAGTTTAGAAAGGATTATAGAAGAGAATAAGAGATTAAGAGACAGATTAGAGACTAATGGAGAATCATAATGAAATGAGTATAGAGAGAGATTGTTTAGAACTGTCTAATCTTATTATGAGATGAGGTTACAATATTTATAGAAGAGGCATTAGGGTTACAAGTTAAGAGAAAGCAGCACTAGTCATAAGCATGTGAAGTCAAGACCAAGAGGAGCGTCCCTTTTGAATGAACGGATGGTAAGGCTCACACGCTTGGCCTTTACAGCCTGTCCACGGCCTGGATGGATAAGGCTCGTCCCACCCTTATCCTTAAACGGTCTGATCAGTCTTGAGACCTTCTATGTACTCTAGAGGCTTTACTCACCCATCTCCTTCTTCCTTCATGTTTCCTCAGATGTACGGCCAAGCCCCTGTCCGTACATAGGCCGTACTGTCCGTACTCTTTCCATTACTTGCTTAGCTCTTCCTCTCCTTCTCATAATGACTTCCTCATCTCAACACTCCCCCTCAAGCTTAGCTTTGTGAAAGCCTAAGCTTGGATGGCTATGAGATCTTCCTCATTAAAAACCTCACCAAGGAAAACCCATTGGGACAAAACCTTGATGAGGGAAAAAGAGTAAAGACCTCACAGCCAAGAGGATCAGCTCCTTCCCTTCCCAAGATCAATGAGGCCCAACCTGATATGAATGGACTCCATTGTCTTCTGTCTTGCAGCTTTGGTGAACACATCAGCCAACTGATCTTCACTCCTTGTGTAACATGGCAAGATGACTCCTAGAATGATCATTTGCCTCACCTTGTGGCAATCAACTTCAATGTGCTTGGTTCTCTCATGAAACACCGAGTTGGATGCAATGTGAATGGCTGCTTGGTTATCACAATGCATTGTCATTGGTGTGGCTTGATCAATCTCCAAATGCTTCAAGATGCCTTTGATCCACACCAACTCGTTGGTAAGCTTCAGCATAGCTCTATACTCAGCTTCTGCACTTGAGCAAGAGACCACCTTCTGCTTCTTACTCTTCCATGTCACCAAGTTGCCTCCAATGAATGTGCAATAGCCTGTGGTTGATCTCCTGTCTGCTCTATCACCAGCCCAATCTGCATCACAGTATCCAACCACTTCAGTGCTTCCATTGCAACCCATCCATACTCCTTGATCAGGTGAGCCGTTGAGATACATCAAGATCCTCTCCACCATGCGCCAATGATGCTCCTTAGGAACTTGCATGTGTTGACTCACCTGATTCACAGCAAAACAAATGTCAGGTCTAGTTATGGTAAGATAAATCAATTTGCCAACTAGTTTTCTATAGAGTTTAGGATCCTGATAAGGTTTGCTGTCTTCAATCTCCCCCTCTCGTGGGACTTTGTAGCCATCCTCCATAGGCATCCTTGCAGTCTTGCCTCCATAAGCACCTGCACCTTTCAAAAGATCAAGTGTATACTTCCTTTGGGACATGAATAAACCTTCCTTGGATCTACATATCTCAATTCCAAGAAAGTATTTCATTTCTCCCAAATCTTTAATCTCAAACATGGATTTAATGAACTCCTTGGTTGCTATGATACCTTCCTTATCACTTCCTGTGATAATGATATCATCAACATACACAAGAAGTGCAATCATACCTGAGGGAGTTGTGAGTGTGAAGAGAGTGTGGTCTAGTTCAGACTTCTTGAAGCCACGGCCATTCAGGGTAGTGCTCAGCTTGTTGTACCAAGCCCTTGGTGATTGCTTCAGCCCATAGATAGCTTTCTTCAATCTTAACACATTCCCTTTCTTCACTAAGTGTTCTAGGCCTGGAGGTGGATGCATATATACTTCATCCTCAAGTTCACCTTGTAAGAATGCATTCTTCACATCCATTTGCCATAACCCCCATCCAAGATTCACAGCCAAGCTTAATACAATCCTTATGTATGTAGTTTAGCTACTGGTGCAAAGGTCTCTATGTAATCTTCTCCATAAGTTTGGGTGAAACCTCTTGCTACTAGCCTTGACTTCTTCCTCTCAACCTTTCCATCAGCCTTATACTTGATTGTGAATATCCATTTACTACTCACAGCCTTCTTCCCTTTTGGTAACTCACTCTCATACCATGTATCATTCTTGATCATGGCTCCTGCCTCAGCTCCAACTGATTCCTTCCATTCTTTATCCATGATTGCTTCTTCATAGCTTCTTGGAAATAGTTCTCATCCAAGTTAACCATGAACGCACAATGTTCTTCAGGGTATTGAGCAAAGGAACACACAACTCAAGGAGGATCCTCCACAGCTTGGGCATTGTAGTACACTCGCGTGTTTACCCAAGAGGAAGGATCCTTTCTAATCCTTGTGCTTCTCCTCAATACAGGTTGTTCTTGCACTTGAACCTGCTCATCTTGTATATGCGGTTCTTGTGCTTCACTGTGATGTTCTTCATCTCCTTGGTCTTGCTCACCTTGATGATGAGAACCTGAGTTGAAATCTTCTCCTTCTTCACTCAAGCCGACTCCTTCTTGGCCATTTTCTTGAGTTTCAGGTTCACTTCCCCCCTCATGATCAAGGTGAGGTGTTTGAGCAGCTCTTCTTGGTTCATTTGAGCTCTCTTCTGGTTGTCCACTTCTTGTGGACTGATCCTGATTCATCTTGATACCAAGACCTTCCAAAATCACTCTTAAGACTCCAGCCTTATCTGATGTAAGATCCCTCAAGTCTTCTTGATTCTTCTCTTCATAGTATCCTCTTTCTTCAATGAACTTCACATCTCTAGATACGAGTACCCTTCTAGCTTCTGGATCATAACACTTATATCCTTTTTGAGTTGTTGAGTAGCCAATGAACATTGCCTTTCTGCTTCTTGCTTCTAGCTTGTTCCTCAACTCTCCTGGTACCAACACATAACACAAGCATCCAAACACTCTCATATATGTCAAAGATGGCTTGCGCTGGTTCAGTACCTCAAACGGTGCTTGATCCTTCAATACCCTTGTAGGTATTCGGTTGATGAGATAGCAAGCAGTAGATACAGCATCACTCCAGAATCTTTTAGGTACATTAGCTTGGAACATTAATGACCGAGCCACCTCCATCAAGTGCCTGTTCTTCCTCTCAGCTACACCATTCTGTTGTGGTGTGTAGGGGCAGCTTGTTTGATGAAGTATTCCATGATGATCTAGATGGCTTTTGAACGCATAGCTTGTGTATTCTCCTCCATTATCTGATCTCAAAATTTTAATCTTAGCATGATAATGGTTAGTCACATAAGCTTGAAAGTTCTTGAATGCATCTATCACCCTATCTTTTGATGGAATTAGTGTTAACCAGGTGTATTTAGATTTTTCATCAATGAATGTGACAAAGTACTTATGATTATCTCTAGAGAAAATAGGTGCAGTCCACACATCAGTATGAATCAAATCAAAGCAATTTTCATAAGCAGTAGATGTTCTTGGAAATACATTCTTACAATGCTTGCCTAAAATGCAAGCTTCACACTTATCATTTTCAAAAACCACACCTGGTAACATCAAGTTTAAAGCCCTCTCATGGGGATGACCTAGTCTAGCATGCCACAATGCATTTTTATTCAAACTAGAAGCAGAAGTAAATGAGCAGTTATGATTGGAAACAGGATCAAGCTTCTCAAGCATAGATAACTCTCCCTTTGTAACTCCTTTTCCAATCAGTTGGCTGCTTTCAATATCCTGAAACTTCACATCATTAGGACTGAATATAACATTGCAATTCAAATCAGTAGTGCATTTCTTAACTGAAAGTAGATTTGATGTGAATTCAGGAATGTAAAATGCTCTAGTAGTCTTATCAAATAGCTTTAAGTTTCCTATTCCCTTAATAGGTATCTTATCTCCATTTGCAATCATCACACATCCATTAGTAGGTTCTATGTCTTTAATCAGGTTGGTGTCACTAATCATATGATGAGATGCACCTGAATCTATAATCAATGGTTTGGATGCATTGCTAGCATGATGGCAGATACAATTTGATCTATATGCATTCATCCTAGCATTTCTATCAATGTACTGCTCAATTCCAGCCTTACTATCATTCCTAGCAATCTCAGCCTTACTGTGAGTCATTTCTATAGTCCTAGCAATCATAGAGGCACCAAATGAATACCCATGAATGTTACCATTATCCTTGAGCATTTTGATGAGTGCATCCATCTCGGACCTCCTGATGAAGTCTTGATCATTGCCTCGGGGGTTGATGGCTCCAGTATAAGTCACCAAAGCTTTTCCATTCCCTTCACGGTTGTCCACTTCAGTTCCTCGGTTGGATGGCCCTGCTCTGAGATTTAGTAATGTTTAGAGTAATCTGAGTGTTTAGGAAAGACTAGAATCGATTTAGAGAAGATTAGAGAATGAAATGAGATTATGAGTCTAATATGGAACCATTGATCTTAAAGACTAAGAGAAAGACTCAAAACTTGCTTGATTGTATTAATGAGAGTGTTTACAACTTTATAAGAGAAGAGACTAGGTTTTCGTAGCTTAAGAGGATAAGGTAAGCATGTGGAGTCAATGGCCATTTCAAACTTGTCCAATGAGGTGAGCCGCGCGTGTGAGCCTTCATTAGCTGGCTCAACCTTTTGCTTTTCCGTGTCCAGCTGTGCCAGCCTGTCCAAGACTCTCCCTTATCCTTTCCAACGGTCTGATCCACTCACAAAGGCCAAGGTAACTTCTCCTCTTTACTTAAGTAACTTGGATAACTTATGGTGAGGTTTGGTTGAGCTTTGGTCGATCCTATCTTGTACGGCCTGTCCTGTCATGTACGGCCATGTACGGCCTTGTACGGACAGGCTGATCCCAAAGCTCCCAAACCTTCCTATCCTTCCTCTTCTTCATTCTACTCAACCCTCATCTCCATTCTTCACTTGACACTCTTCATCTCAACACTCCCCTCAAGCTTAGCTTTGTGAAAGACTAAGCTTGGACAGCCATGAGATCTTCCTCATTAAAAACCTCACTAAGGAAAACCCATTGGGACAAAACCTTAATGAGGGAAAAAGAGTAAAGATCTCATGACTAAGGGGATCAGCTGCTTCTCTTCCAAGATCAATGAGGCCCAATCTGATATGAATGGACTCCATTGTCTTTTGCCTTGCAGCCTTGGTGAATACATCAGCCAACTGATCTTCACTCCTAGTATAACATGGCAAGATGACTCCTAGGACAATCATCTGCCTCACCTTGTGGCAATCAACCTCAATGTGCTTTGTTCTCTCATGGAACACCGAGTTGGAGGCTATGTGAATGGCGGCCTGGTTGTCACAATGCATTGTCATTGGAGTGTCTTGTGCTATCTCCAAATGCTTCAAGATGCCCTTGATCCAAACTAGCTCGTTTGTAAGCTTCAGCATGGCTCTATATATTCAGCTTCTGCACTAGAGCATGACACCACCTTCTGTTTCTTACTCTTCCAAGTCACCAAGTTGCCTCCAATGAATGTGCAATAGCCGGTTGTTGATCTTCTGTCAGCTCTATCACCTGCCCAATCAGCATCACATAGCCCACCACTTCTGTGCTTCCATTGCACCCCATCCATACACCTTGATCCGGCGAGCCATTTTAGATACATCAGCAGCCTCTCCACCATACGCCAATGATGTTCCTTGGGAAGCTGCATGTGTTGACTCACCTGATTCACAGCAAAGCATATATCAGGTCTTGTGATGGTTAGATAAATCAATTTGCCAACAAGTTTTCTATAGAGTTTAGGATCATGAAATGGCTTGCTGTCTTCAATCTCCCCCTCTCTTGGTACTTTGTAGCCATCTTCCATTGGCATCCTTGCTGTCTTGCCTCCATAAGCACCTGCACCTTTCAAAAGATCAAGTGTATACTTCCTTTGGGACATGAACAAACCTTCCTTGGATCTACAAATCTCAATTCCAAGAAAGTATTTCATTTCTCCCAAGTCTTTTATTTCAAACATAGACTTTAGAAACTCCTTGGTTGCTTTGATACCTTCCTTATCACTTCCTGTGATAATGATATCATCCACATACACAAGGAGAGCAACCATACCTGAGGGAGTAGTGAGGGTAAAGAGAGTATGGTCCAATTCAGACTTCTTAAAACCTCGGCTGTTTAGAGTTGTGCTCAACTTGTTGTACCATGCCCTTGGTGATTGCTTCAACCCATAGATAGCCTTCTTTAGCCTCAGTACATTCCTCTCTTCACTAGATGTTCAAGACCTGGTGGAGGATACATGTAGACTTCATCCTCAAGTTCTCCTTGTAAGAATGCATTCTTCACATCCATTTGCCACAATCCCCATCCAAGGTTAACTGCCAAGCTTAGTACAATTCTAATGGTGTGTAACTTGGCTACTGGTGCAAATGTCTCAATGTAATCCTCTCCATATGTTTGAGTGAACCCTCTTGCTACTAATCTAGTCTTCTTCCTCTCAATCTGTCCATCAGCTTTGTATTTGATTGTGAAGATCCATTTACTAGATACTGCCTTCTTCCCTTTTGGTAGTTCACTTTCAAACATGTATCATTCTTTATTATAGCTCCTGCCTCAGCTCCTACTGATTCCTTCCATTCCTTATCCTCCATTGCCTCTTCATAGCTTCTTGGAATGTGATTCTCATCTAAGTTTACCATGAATGCACCATGTGCTTCTGGATATTGAGAGAAAGAGCACACGGCCTGAGTAGGATGCTTCACAGCTTGAGCATTGTAGTACACTCTCGTGTTACCCAACTGGAAGGATCCTTTCTCAGCCTTGTACTTCTTCTCAACATGGCCTTCTTGTGCCGGTAACTCCTGTCTGTGTACACCTCTTGTGGACTTGCTTTCT